>NW_003298930.1:92734-95132 GCF_000151645.1 Tuber melanosporum
AATCAGCTTTAAGAAGTCCGAAGGCGGAGCGGCCACTCAGGTGTTAAGACACCTTTAGGAAAGTTTAATTAGAAGTGTTATGCTAGGAGACAAGCAGTCACCTACCACCTTCAGGTGCATTATGAAAAACCTGCTAACGGAATACCTCTACTATTTCAGATGGGTTTATATTGATGATATCCCAAATCCTGCGAAAGAACATGCATACCATATAGGTTTAGTGTGTACAAAGCTAAGGGAATCTAAATTCTACATTAGCAGAAACAAATGTATTCAGTTTAATGATAATCTTGAGATCCTGAGATACGTAGTAGCTGATCAAATAATACATGCTGCACCTGGAAAAATTACCTGTTTAACAGAATGGTCTCCCCCCTAAAATCAAGAGGAGCTAATGCAGTTCCTAGGACGTGTCAATTACATCTCCCAGTTTATACTACCTCATGCCACGGTGTCCACACCACTCCAAGACCCTACTGGCCATCCAGAATTTGTTTGGACTGATACTTATGACCAAGCTTTTACTAACATTGAGCAATCAATCAAGAATGGTAATGTTATATGACCTAGCTACAACCATAAACCAGAACCAATCTGGCTGATTACTAATGCTTTGGATGGCAGAGTTGGAGCATAGGTTGGTCAAAGACCATCGCATGAAATGGCAAGACCAGCAGTATTGCACAACAGAAAGTTTACTACTTTACCATTACCCATTGGAACAACAGACAAGGAAGTGGTTGCAAAGATCGATGCTCTTGCCATGTTCAACTACATCATTATTGGCAATACCTTAAATATTATTACTAACCACCACTCCCTCACTAATCTGAAAAACCAAAAGGATCATTGCCTAGAGATGAACACAAAGGAGAGGAGAAATCAGAAAATATGATATAAAAGTCATCATTGCCCCTCGAAGAAACAACTATGTAGCTGATACACTGTCCCGCATTGATGAGAACTAGTCACTTCGGGACACTCCTCTTGTGAATGGCCATACAGGGCACAGTGAAGATAGCCTCAACGACACCTTCTATGAATAAGAACCAATGTTGGCTACTGCCAGCACTGTCCCTCTCTCCATTCCTTTCACTTATACCATGTACAGGATAGCTGGAGCAGAGCATAGCAGAGAAATCATTGATGAATGGAAAGATGCTTGCACCCTGCACAGTTCACCTCCTCATGAGCTTAAAAAAAGCAGATTGTACTGGTCCCACTATTACCTCGATACCTATCTCTTTGATCAGACTAAAATTAAATTCAGCAACAAATACTAGTGACTGTACTATATCTCAGCTGAAGATTCCAAGAGTACCAGCTTTGACACTTCAGAAGTAGAAGAAGAGAAACAAATGATGGACAACGTCAATGATGGATCAATCCAATGCCCCTTTACGCTTAATCCTGCTCTAAGTTTTTACTTAGGCCTTGAACTACTCCAAGAATCAGGATCCTATTGGGATGCAACATCCTACCTGCAGTTAGCGCCTCCATCCTCACTCTTTATAATAGATTCCGTGCAACCTTACAAGTATACAATAACAAAACTATCCTCTCTGTCATACAATCTATGATTCCTGAAAATTATTGACAGTTTTATAAAATCTTAGAAAAAGAGGAAGATACTATCAAACTGCCCAGAAGATCTTTCATTCAGGATGAAGCAGATGTCAGATCAACTATAGAAGAATTGAACTCCTCTTTCTGAAGCCAGATAATAGTAGGATACCGCAAGGAGCCAATCTGTTTCAAAGCTATAGACAGCTCCTGACATGCAGATGGTGCTCCCTACAACATATCAACCAGAATAGTCTATACCAGCACCCACTATGGTGAACATGGTTTATACATTTCACAGGTCCACATGTTCCATTGAATAACTATTAGGGAATACTACATTAGAGAAATCCAGAATGAAGAACACTACAGTGCCGACTACAACCTTCAATATACCACAGAATAAGTTTGTTGGCGATTGAGGGTAACCTGGTATCTTTCTATATTCAGCTCACTAGTTGTTATTGCAATCTCTTCTCATACTGTCAAAATTATATCACTCCAGTTTCTCTTGTCACTTACTCTCGAGGTACAGCTGTTCTTTACTGGTAAAAGGTATCATAGTCATGTTCTTGTTGCTGCCTGTTTTGTTAGTAACACCTAGTTATCTTCTATAAATTTACAAGCTGGAATATCGCCCGCAGGAAAAGAGAGAATATTGAATGAATGTTTTCCTATTACACAAGATCTATTATGGTCACAGGTATTCCTCAAGCAATTATTCTGTTTCGGAGTCTTACAACTCCTGCCTTAATTCTCAAATCGAACAAGGTTTACTGATCCAAGATGCGAAAGGATCAGCACGATTTGGTCAAAGAATAAGAACCGTGATTCA
>NW_003298930.1:95427-119298 GCF_000151645.1 Tuber melanosporum
AGTCAGGGTTTGGAAACAGATGTTGATTTCCCTAGGAATCGACTACATTATGGCTGTACATGGACATCACGAGACTAATAGCTAAGCTGGGTGAAAGATCTGTGAAGACAAGACTGGAATTTGTGACATGAATAATTAAAGAGAGACCAACTCAGAACCCGCCCTCGCTGAGCTCGCCGCATATGTCAATGCCGCATATTCAAAGACACTAGGAATGTCTCCATACAAGGCCATCGTCAGCCCCCAATACCCTCTTCTGCCTACAATTCTATTCAAGAACTCTTCTATTGCTACCTCAGATGACCAATTAAACTGCCAGAAACCTATCAGAAATGATAAATTCAAAGCTGTTAAAGCTGCAGAATTCTGAAGTACTGCTACTATTCAGAATCAACGATTCAAACATATACCTATTTTACGCGGTGACATGCTTCTGGTCTATGAGAATATATTCATTACCAATGTTGGAAGCTGCAAGAAACTACAACCACGAGGGTGAGGACCTTTTCAAGGTCTTATTCTCTGATGGGTATACAGAAAGCTACACTATTCGGATGGACCAATGCATGTACCTCCGCAATAGTACGATTTTCTACACATCTACTATCAGATGTATCCACCATAATGACAATTCTAAGTTCCCTGGAAGAATCCATTCTCGACAGGTAGATATCAGCATCCATAACATGGATGGAAGGCAAGTTGAAGAAATCCGAGACCCCTGACTATGGTATGCAAATGATCAGTTTCTGGTTGAAGGGAAAGGTTACCCAGCAAGCGCAAACAGTTGGGAACTACTGGAAAGGCTGAAGTACACTATGAACATGGTGAACAAGTGGTGGGAATACAATATGCTCCAGGATTCTCTACCACCCTCCATTAATTACATCATAATTTGCTCGAGACCAACTATGCCCAAAACTGGACAATGGCAAGTTGAACTAGAAGCAGGAGATGGATTTTAGGCACTATACTTTGAGTCAGAATTCTAAAGCAGTGATCCGGAAATTCAAGATATTGCACAAATCCTCGACATCCTCGCCTAGTCACCTTGGGCCTTCCAAATACCTTAATGATGTCACACTATGTCAATCTCAATATGAGGCTGCGACAAGAGCATGTTAGACTGTTGTTGAACCGCGATGTTATCTAATCAGAAACCTATTTTACTTTCCTCAGAGTAGAAAAGTATCCTGATTGCAATAACGCTTGGGTAGATATACGGCATAAATCTTGAATTAATGATTACTGTGATCTGCATTTCTTTGAGTCTTGTTATTTCCTTAGGATTTCTTCCTGTCTCATGTATGACACTTATGATGAAGAGCTTATAGCCGAAACTGAAGCTTTGAGTTTCACAAACTCTGCTTTTGATGATTGTTAGGTTTAGTTTATTTAAATAGTTGGTTTGTTTAGGAGAATGTAACCAGTATATGTATTTGTTTTTAGTTTTATTTTATGTTTTGTTTTAAGTATTACTTTGATACTAGGTTTGTTTTAAGTATCAGTTGATATTTTGGTCGTGTTTTATGTTTTGTTTCAAGTATTGCTTTGATTCTTGGTTTGTTTTATCGATTACTTGATACTTAGTTTTGCTTTATATTTTGTCTTAAGTATCATTTTGATGCTTGATTTGTTTTACCGAAGTTTATCTCATGATATTTTTGATTAGTTTTATTCATAGTAGACATGAACAGATTTGTGTTTTTAAAAGACCGCCTGTTTCCATGATGGAAAAGACAGTCTTCGATAGACAGGATTTTAATATCCTTGGTTGAACGGTTACCTCTTTGTTCCTCAGTATACTCTTACAGCCTCCTTTATTTTCCAGCCCTGACCTCCTCTGTGGTAGAGCAGGCTACCTGTCAACTATGATACCATTTACCAACAACATGATTAGCACCTAGTGAACACCTAATTGTGTGCCCTGTTGAGAGACGCTTAAATCTATGCTAGCTGAAACAAATAGACTCTATTTGCAAATAGTCTCAAAGTCCTAAGATACATAATGGATCATAAAAGAATACATTTGGTCCTGGAATGATATCTTGTTTGACAGAATGGAAAGTAGCATGGAATCAGAAAGAACTCATACAATTCTTACTACATATCAACTACATCTCCTATATCCTACCTTACCCACAACTATAACTGCAGTACACATAGATCTTACCAGCAATACACAATTCATATGAACCCTTACTCCTCAACCAGCCTTTAATAATATTAAGGAATTCATTAAAAATACCCAGGTTATGTATTCTATACACTACAGCAAATTAGGACTGATATCGCTGATTACTGATGCATCAGATCCTTGTATTATTCCATGGATTGAACAAGAACTTTCATATAAAATAGCATGATAAGCAGCATTACACCACAGATATTTTACTAACTCATACATGGATAAAGGAACTACATATAAGGAAGGCCTTACAGGGATCAATGTGATTTCCATCTTCAACCTCATCCTAATGGACAATAACTGCAATAATATTACTCACTACCAACCACTCCCTAACCTGAAAACCGACAGGTTTCCAGGATAAAGAAGCATATGATGGATAGAATAGATCAGCAAATATATTATGAAAGTTATCAGAACCCTTCGAAGAACCAACTATCTTGCTGATACTCTCTTCAGCATTTATGAAAACGAATCACTCCCAGAACCTCCCATTGTCAATGACAAGAGAAGACAAAGGGAAGAAAGCCCTGACGACACCTCCTATGAATAAGAACCAACGATGGCTATATCCAGTTCAGCCACTCCCTCCACTACTTCGTACTGTACTATGTACAGGATAGTGAGACCAGCATGAGAAAAGGATATCGATGACAAATGAAAACATGATTGTACTCTCCGCAGTACACCTCCTTGTAAACCAGTACAAAGTATCCTCCCTTGGTTGCACTGTTATCTCTATACCTATCCTTTTCACTAAACTGAAATTTAGTTCGGCAACAACTACCTACAACACCTGATTATACCTGTAGTAAGTATTCTAAATGTACCAGCTATGATTGTGCTGAAGAAGAAGAGGGACAGCAAATTATAGATGACACCGCTGATAGAACAGTCCAACCTCCCTTACCTTTAAAAATCCTACTCTAAGAAGTTACCACAGTCTTAAACACCTTAAAGTAGTAGCATACAACCTGGAAACAGTATCCTACATATATCCTCTATGATTAGCGCCTTCCTCTTTGCCTCCTCCAATAGATTCTGGACTACTATTTAGCTAACCAATATTAGTATACAATAATGAAACTACTTTCTGTATCATAACACCCACAATTCTTGAACATCGCTGACAACTATATGAGACCTAGAAGATGAAAAAGGGCCTATCAAGCTGACAAGAGAATCTTTGATCAAAGATAAATGAGATGTCAGATCAACTATGGATAAATTAACTTTAGCTTTCTGAAGTCAGATAATTGCAGGATACCACTATGATCCGATCTGGTTCAAAGGTATGGAGAGCTCCTAATATGGAAACCTCGCCCAATACCACGTATCTGATAGAATGATCTATACCAGCAACAATTATGGTCAACATTGCCTGTACATCCTGAAAGGTAACATGTTTAATGATATGACAATTAGTGAATATCACATTACCAAAATTCACCACTAGGGACACTCTAGTGCAGAATGCAATAGCAGGTATCCCTCGGAATATGTTTACTGTCCCAAAATGCTAAAGAGGTTATCTGATTTTATCAACTAATGTGAACTCGGCCTCGTGAATAAGGTAACATTTCAACTGCCTAAAGGCAGAGCTCAGAACCATGTGTTACCTTGTATATCTTTGAATTATTTGCTATCAGCTTTGCTCCACTATTCACAAATCTGCTAGATCTGACACGATGTTAGTAGCTGTGGATCGCTTTTCTGAATACATATGGCTGATACCAATAAAGATTACCGACTCCTCTAAAGACACCTGGAACAATCTCGAGTAATATCTATTTACTCCCATCTGGTATCCACTCTCTATCATCAGTAATACTGACACGCAGTTCAGAGTAAGGTTCAGGAAACAGACCTTAATCACACTTGGAATTAACAACATTACGGCCACCTCTGGAGATGACAAGACTAATGGGCCAGGAGAACAAAAGATTACCAAAGTCAAGATCAGAATTCTAAACCTCATTAATCAACTACAGACTAACTGGGAACCTGCCCTCGCTGAACTCGCCACATATATAAAGGCTGGATAATCCAGCACTCTTAGAATATCACCATTAAATGCAATCTTGTGCTGGTAATACCCCTTCCTACCTCCTACTCTCTTCAAAAACTCCTCTATTACTGCCTCTGAAAACCACCTAAACCATTGTCAAGCTATCTGAAATAATGCATTCAAAGCTATCAAAGCTGCACAAATCCAGAGCGCTACCACTCCATAGAAATGGCGATGTAACCATGTTCCTATCTTGCCAGATAATATACTTATTGTATATGAGAACATATTTATCACCAATCCTGAACACAGCAAGAGGTTACAGTCCCGATAGCTTGGACCTTTCAAGGTTTTATCCTTTCATGACTGTACACAAACCTACTCAGTCCAAATCAAGGGAGGCATGTATCACTGCAATACTGCATTTTCCACGCCTCTGCTATCAAATGTTTCTACCCTACTGATGACTCTAAGTTTCCAGGAAGAACACCCTCATTACTTACTTCCGTCATCATCTTGTAGAAGGAAGAATAGAAAGTTGAAGAAATCTGAAACCACAATGTTTAGCATGGAAATGACCAGTTCCTTGTCAAATGGAAAGCATATCCTTCCAGCAAGAATAGCTTAAAACTGTTAAAATTGAACAATCAGAATGTCACTCTCGCTCAGATTAATCCTCTTACATTCAACCTCGCTCTCCCTCCTGCACCGGCCGGCTCTCCGGGGCTATTTATCCTATGGGCAGACAGGTCATAGCTATGTGAGTGATATCATGCAACTAAACAACTATACAAAAACAAAGTTGACACCCAAACATAATCTGCCAAGTTCACGTGGTAATGACAGACTCACACTTGTAATCACCTCGAAGTTCTATTGTAATCAATGACATAACCAGTTCATGTTGGGAAGGCCACATAACACGCATGGGTGAAACACAACAAAAACCACTGGAAGAACTCGAGCACGTAAAGGACATGGTGAATAAATAGTGGGAAGCCAACAGGCCAGAATATACCGTAGGACGAACAATCAACTACATCACTAGGTACTGGACACTGAATATGCCAGAAACAAATTGATAATAGAACGAATTAGAACCCGTAGAGTGGCTTTGGGTGCCATACTTCGAAATGGAATTCTAGAATAGCGATAAGCAGAATCTGAGTATAGAATAAGTGCTGGACAACATCCTCTAAATCACTACTCAGTATCCAAATACCTCAACGTTATCAAACAATGAGGAGATGAATGTAAGGTAGCAACTGCAGCTAGTTAAACTGTTATTGAACGGCGATGTTATCCAACCTGACCACTACTTCGCTATCCTCTGGGTAGACGACTATCATGAAAGGAATAATACATGAGTAGAGGATGGTAGAGAACACGAAATCAACATTAACCTGCACCTTGAAAGGGGGTAATTCGACCGATGAGGATGAAAAACTCTCAAAATTGTGGAGAATGATGCAAGTCCTGGGGTTCACAATCATTTCAGTGAGATATGAGTGATGTCACGTGACTTAAGAAATCAAAGTTTCAATATTTTATGGCCAGTGTTTGGGTCACCCGGGCTTGCCTTCCTGGCGACCCAGCCCGGCCCAAACTGCTATCCTCCCAGCCCGGCCCAACCCAACCAGTTTTAGGCCCGGGGCGGCCCAAAAGCCCAAGACCCAATTGCGAGGCATGACCAATAATGGGGATCTTTTCGTCAATTGCCGAAGCGATAGCGTAGCTGTCGGTAGCGCAATTGACAGCTTAGAGCTTGTCTCCTGGATTTGCCTTTATTGATGGAAATCTCCCTTCAAGAGAAACCTTAATTGCATCGCCGATGGTCTTCGCAATGCCTGGATCAAAGACGGAGAGCTTACCTGCTCGATCCTGTGTTGCCAATCATTCGGGCGAACACTACAGGACCCTAGCGTGCTATAGTACCGGGCATCCCGTGCAGGGTGGGTGAGGACGGCTGGCCAATGCGTCCATCTTTTATGGATACAGCCGCCCAAAGGGTTGACGTCCGGCCTCGCCTATTCATCCTGCGCAGTAGTCTGGGGAGAGGCCAAGATGCCCGTCAGTCGCGGGCATGTCGCCAGGCACTGCCGTCCGTCAGGTCCTTGAAAAATATTGTCGCAGGGAAAGACAAGTTGCAATTGGAAGCCAGTACAGGTTGCTACACCTGTCGGAAAGAGAGGTACAATGTGTAGATGTGAAGAGCCTTGATTTCCTTCAAATAGCGGAGAAACTGTCCACTTATATCCCCTTCGTTGTGGACAAGTGTCAACCACATATCCCAGGAGAAGAGAACAGATATTAAGATACAAACGAGAAATTACATGTAATTGGAGACGGCAATTACAGTGCTATGACATCCCATTGAGCAATAACAAACCGTGACGTTTATATGGTCAGTACCACAGACCAAGATACCGTTATCATGTTGCATATCTGTCTTCAGCCATGCAGCCTAGTTCCCACCCAGGAACCGGCATAGGATAAGGGAATACCAAAGGATAAAGTAACAGACTAATTGAGAACACAGAAGGAAGACTAATACAGAAAGACTAACAGTCCACACCCGAGTGCGGACAGACGAGATGGTCGGGTTGACCGTCATGATGGGTAGGGAGTTACGTGGGGTGGGTATTTAGGGTGTCCTGGATTCCGGAGAGATGATCGTGGCACTTGACAGTATGATCTCCCCTCACGAACAGGTGTGTGGAGGAATGGTAAGGTCATTGGAGAAAGGTGACTACGATATATCATCGATTAGTGACTTCTGTTGGGTTTTGGAAAGAAAAACCCCCCACACACAACTCGGGACGCTGGCCCCATACTCGCTATTTGACCGTACAGCAAAGAGCTTGTGGAGTGAGCTTAGGGTTATTTATGACTACTCGGTTGCGTTTGTAGGTACCTCATACGATTTATGATCCGGCCCCGGTTGGTGGTTGTATCTTTGCGATGTCGCAATCGAGTTTGTTGATTCAATATAATTTATTTATCCTTGTATCGCCGACCCGGCATCAACAAGCAAAACACAAAACTAAAACTAAAAATAAAATAAAACACAACCATGAACAAATTCATCTCGAAGCCCTCCAACCAAACATAAATCCAAAAATTACTACCAGCATGCTCACGGGCGCTCATCCCGACTAGCCTGATCCCGGATTAATGCGTCTTCATGCCTGGCACCCCTCCTCCCAATATCGCCCTCCAACACATCCAAATTATCACTCGCCCATGCCCAAAACAAACTAAACAATTTATCCCAGCATCTACTCCGTCCCCTCACATGTCTTATCATCGCTCTCCTGTTGGAAAAGACAATGGCGCAGCTAGGGCAATATACACCCAAAACAGCAATGTTCATGGCCCAAAAAATGACGAAGCTGTTCCTCGTGGCGTAATCAGGTTCACGCCACATGCCAACCATCTGTTCCCAGTATACCCCAGCCCTGTCATCAGCACATTCCCGGTGATCCACGATGTATCTCTGGAACTCACTTTTGGACGTGAATATACGGCCACAACACGCACACATGTCCTGCCTTCCAAATAGTACAAACACGTATTGGGCCATATTGGAAGTATGTCTGACTGTGTGGTCGTCATACGAGTCATCCGTCACTACCGTCAGGGTGCCCACATGCTTCACATACAGGGTGTTGTCAAAGGTGTTACCGGCAACTATCCTTTCGCTATGTATAATGGGAAGATGTGAAGGAATACCAAGCCTGAGGAAGTCATGCCATGTCCACCATCTCTTCCAGGCTGCTATCTGTTGATCATCGTATAGCCTATCCGGCTGTAGAGTGTTATAACGAGAACACTCGGTCCAGTGTCGACATGCATCCCTCCCGATACAGTCATCATGACCAACCGTGCCGGTGCCTGATCTAATCTGTAGCAACACAAAGATGTCCAGCCGGGTCCGCCCACGCAAGTGTTGGGGTGACTGCGGCTTCCGCTCGTAATAGCTGTGTCCTTCATCCTTGTGCCACTACAACCATTCTCGCTTCCTTTTGCCCTTTGCGATCATTGAGTACCCTATGCCAAAGCACAAGCCTTGCCAGTATCGAGGTTCTGGCCTATATGATACTGCTGCCTTCGCCATCTTATCCACCAGCTGATTGCCATGTATGTTGGCATGCCTGGCAACCCATCGGATGTTGACTTGCTCGAAGAAGTTGATAAGTAGGCATAGCACATCCCATATACCCGCAGATTCCCCTTCGGGTGACATGTCCCGGACCAGCGATATAGCGCTTGCACCATCTGTAAACAGGTCAGCTGTACCACTATATTACAGTGACACCTCGCGCAGGGAACACACAATGGCTAGCAGTTCGCACTCAACGATAGATCAACCAACAGGTAGCACGCGTCCACGAGCCTCTTTGTGCATGCCATCTTCGCAGACTACCCAAGCCAATCCACACCCGAGTGAAGTCTTAGACGTATCAGTATATATGATGAGCGTTTCCTTTGTTGACAAGTGTTCAAGTAAGTGGTGGTGTCGGTCAGCAGCACCCTCCTTAACCGCAGTAGCAAAGGTGATACATAGATGCAGCAACCTCTTGTCTGACAGCATACAACATGGAAGCATACCCAGATCAGCCCAGTGATCATGGGCCGAGCCGAACTATAGATGGTCAGCACAGTACTTGTAATTGATCATGCGACTATAGCATCGACACTGTAGATACGGTCCTTGTAGGGCAACGGGAGGTGTACCAAATTCAGCCATCAAAATATTGTTGGCAACCTTGATCAGAGAGCGGAAAAGACTTCTCAAACAGTCATTAACATGCACCTGAATTCGCTTCACATACGACCCGAAGGCCGCTAGGAATTTAAGGCCATAATAAACCGTTGGCAGATACGCGGACTGGAAACGCTGAAACGTCTCCCATGTACCCAATCCCCCAACAGAACCAAACCTTCTCCCTAACGCTGAAATCCTCCTCCTAACACCCAGACCTCTATCCAACCAGTATCCAACATGCGCAGACATGTTCCCAAAGTGGTTGAACCGATAGCCCAGGATCTTCAAGTCCTCCAATGGCTCTATCTCGTTTCCATCCAACAGCAATGCCTGCCTGCTTAAATCGACAAAGCCCAGCCACTTGGTCTTGATAAGACTGAACTCCATATCTCTCGACTGTGCCACTCGATTGCAGTCTTCAAACATTTCTACAACATGTGGTAGGGTAGATTGGATAGAGTGTACAGCAACCACAATAGCACCATTATCGACATATCTGATTACGATACTCCTTAGCGAAGGTCGCTACCGAAGTCTAGGCATAAAGATATTAGCGACATATACCACAAACAGAAAGGGCAACAATGGTGAACCCTGCAGTATCCCTTTAGTTGTCTGATATCTCCGGGATATGTGTCCATTGTATAATGTGTTCGCAAGGTGCTAATCACATTATCGGTAATAGATACGATAGTTGGCAGGTGGCCTGCTCTTCCAGAGAGGAGGCGAGAGCTGAGAACTAAAGGAGGCTTCGAGGGTGTACTGAGGAACAAAGAAGTAACCGTTCAACCAGCTCTATTGAAATACTATCTGTTGAAGTCTGCCTTTTCTATCTTAGAAACAGGCGGTCTTGAAATACAAAAATCAGTTCATGTCTAGCATGAAGGAAACTAATCAAAGGTATCAATCGATACACTTTGGTAAAACTCCTTAAGTATTAAAGCGATACTTAAAATAAAACATAAAACAAAACCAAGTATCAAACAATACTTAAAACAAACCAAGTATCAAAGCGATACTTAAAACATAAAACAAAACCAAGTATCAAACGATACTTAAAACAAACCAAGTATCAAAGCGATACTTAAAATAAAACATAAAACAAAACCAATAACCGAGTACCCGTACCGGTTACACATTAAACCGCAATTGCACCACACTTCTTTCAGCCCACCTGCTTACCCAAGCACAGAGTATTGCTGGAGAGCCCCATGCCACGAAGAAATCTGACAGCAAATACAAGTCTATATGGTCAAAGCTCCCTTCCACATCAATGGAAACCAAAGCAGTTTTGAGGTGCCTGTTATGGGTGGGGAACCTGTAGATAACTGAGATTGCATTGTGGTATCTCCGTTTACATCTGGATCCAAATTGTGTATCCCGAAGGTCAATGCAGGAAGTAAGTCTCATAAGCACAACACGTTCTGCAACCTTGGCTAACATCGGTAGTAGATGGATCATTCTCCATGACCTTAAGATGTTGTAACAAGGTTTGTCGGCCTTAGGGATTAGGACTACCCCCACCGAGTACCCGTCCTCAAAGTCATAGCGTAACCCATAATCAACAAGACGTTGGACGGTGACTGGATCCCACCACTACCAGAATCGAATGAACGGATAGCCAATATCGTCTATTCCCAGCCCTGTGTAACCTGGACTGCCACGAATTGCTATTTCTATATCCACAGCAGGCTCTAATTCAATAACTGGAGCTATTGTCTATGCGGCAACAGCAACACGGTCAGGTGGTGACATGATGAGATCACTCACAGCCTAGTGATCTAGAATACAAATTCTATTATCATCCACCATAGGAGGTATTGTCCTTCGTGTTTCGATAGCTCAGGCTAGGCAAACTACTTCTTGATCATTGGCTTGCACCAGCCGACGTCTAATGTGGTCATAACGAGCATTCATGATGGTGTACCTGTATACTTTATGGGCCAACGTATAGTCTTCTGAGCTGACATCTCCACATCGTATTTGTCACAGGTGTTGAACATCCTTCCTCATCCTCCTAAGCTCGTTGGTCCAACACGTAGAGTGACTTCTACCTATGCCACAGCGAGGCAGCCGATCAACTATGTTCCTAACACCCCCCCACAACTCTTAATCGCCAAGTAACCTAAGCCGTTCAAGACATATAGCAACTTGGTCCCACTTAGCCCTCTTCCATACCGGTCTGGGTCGCATCTCCAGAGCAGGAACATCAGCTAACCATTGAATTATCTGCCCGCAGTGCTGTAACTCGGCAGCATCAACATATCGGTGGTATCATGGTTGGACCTTCCATAAGCATAGATCAATAGTGCAGATGCTGTGGAAGGTATGCTAGTTGGGAAGTGTAATGCCGAGTTGCTGTTGTTGTATATAACATAACAGCCAGCTTTTGTGAATATTAACCTTCGGGTCGCCGGCAGCATTCCAGTATCTTTGATGTGCATTAAAGTCACTCAACAAAACACCACACCCTACCATATTTTCACAACCCTTCACAAAGTCGGCCTTAGCCATACCCTGCCTTAGGTACACACCCCCCTTACGACATGCCACACCCTCATGTAGATAGTACACCATCGCACATGTCATATTCTGTCCACCAATTTCAAACAACTCACACAGCATCCAATGAAGATAAACCTCCACACCACATCCCACAACAAACGAAAATTAAACAAAGCCCTCCACCTCATGGGCAACATGTGTAACGTGTTCGCAAAATACTAATCACCTTATCAGTAATAGATATGATAGTTGGCAGGTGGCCTACTCTTCCTGAGGAGAGGCGAGAGCAGAGAACTAAAGGAGGCTTCGGTGGTGTACTGAGGAATAAAGAAGTAACTGTTCAACCAAGTATATTGAAATACTGTCTGTCGAAGTCTGACTTTTCTATCATAGAAACAGGCCGTCTTTAAAGACATGAATCTGTTTATATCTAGCATGAACGAAACTAATCAACGGTATCAATCGATACACTTTGGTAAAACTAATTAAGTATCCAAGTGATACTTAAAACAAAGCATAAAACAAAACCAAGTATCAAAGCGATACTTAAAATAAAACATAAAACAAAACCGAGTATCAAACAATACTTAAAACAAATCAAGTATCAAAGCGATACTTAAAACAAAATATAAAACAAAACCAATAACCGAGTACCTGTACTGGTTACAACATGACAACCACCATTCCCAACCGGGGGATCAATAACATAAAACATATCAACATAAGAAAACAAATCCCTTGCCAGCGAACAATTTCCAACACTTACCCCCACATTGATGGCTAAGGTGGCAATCCGCATTAAAATAGGGCCTGAGCTGATCTAGAAGTACCGAAAACGAGCTTCCTCAAAATGCTTACCAGAATGGTGGCTTTCTTAGTAGATGGGTGTGAGCCCAAAGAGGCGGATGAGGGAACAGTCTTACCCTTGGCTGCGGCGGTGGCAGCCTCCTTATCATAGATGATTAAGTCAGACTGAGCGGTTGTGGATTTACCACGGCAGCAGATCATTCTGTTGACCGACTTATCGGCAACTCCAAATCTCCTTGACATATCGTCTGTAACCACAGGAGTTGCAGCAACTGAAGTAAGGGACAAAGGAACAGAAGAGGCGGCAAGGAGAGTGGGGTACTGTTGTAGCCAGTGAAGTGGTCGGATTGGTTGTACAGCAAACAAAATCGACACGTATGCATATACGACTGACCTTCACTACCTGAATAATTAAGTTGCCCACACTTGTGGCACTTGGAATAGTGCCAGTTATGGCAAAAACAAGAGTGCTCTGGGAAACCACAAGTGATCTGATTGTGACTAACTTGTAGACATTTACAGCAGATTGTAGCGGGTTGATGTTCGGTCCAATGGTGAATAGGTCGTGGACCGCCTCTCAAACGAACTTTACCATTCTTAAGGGCCTCTTCCAAACCTTCATTACGGTCCACCACAAAACGGACCCCACATGAGACAGCCTTCGCCACATTCATCGCATGGATGGACCCGAGGAGGTTTGGCCTGCTGGAGACACGAATACCTATATTTGCTAGCTGTAGATTGTTGCGGAGGCCATCATAGGCCTTATCCCCAGTCCACCCATCAACAGACCAGACGGAACCCCTCCCGATATCAGCAAGTGGGACACCCACAATTAGCACCTTAACTTTGCTGACATCATATGCAAAGGAGAGGTCTGCCATGTTGAGATCCCAGATGAGGACAGCGTGGCACTTATCCAAAAAATGCCAGATTTGATCCACGGTGTGCTTGGACAACGTCGTGAAAATGCATCCGATCTCGTTCCAGAGTCTGGCCTCTCTGAAGTATGGGGTCTTCTCCACAATCTTGTGTTGGTTGGCCAAAGTCTGGTTGGCCCAAATGCATATAGACTCGGTAGAGATACTGTCTGGAAGCGTGACATGTTTGCAGGTTGTAAACCGAAGAGTAATGTGCCTAGCACGTGCATTTGGGGTTGGGGATGATGATGGGACCCTATTGCGGTCAGTGCTAGGGGAGGGGGCAAGGGATTTGGGTGTTGTCTTGGTTGTGAAGACCTTCCATGGGCCTGGGGTATAGGCCGTAGGGCCAGAAACAGGGGCAGCAGGAGCAGGGGGCGGAACCACGGGAGCCGGATCATCGGCGTTGGTAGCGGTGCTGGGTTTGTCTGGCGCGCTAGTGGTCTCCGGGAGTTTACTGAGCGCTTTCTCAGAAGGATCCTTCTTCCTTCTCAGGCTGCGTTTCCTTTTGGGTTTGGCGGCTGGGGCAGAAGGGGTATCGTCAGTTTCCGTGAACGACACTTTTCTTGAGGACGAGCTGGAGGACACAGCAGGGGTTACATCCTCAGCAGGTTTGGCCTTAGCGACATCACTATACATCCAGACATGCTGGGTGTCAGTATTTCCTCCAACAGACTGTAATGTACTCAAACAGCCCAATTCCTTTTCCAACTCATCAATCTTCATGCCTTGATTGGCAATCATTTTGAGAGCTTGTTCCAAGCCGTCCGACATGAGGTTTATCCAGTCAGCCATCATTGCGAACCCTTCTGAGACCTGATCGAGGTCTTCAAACCCGTCACCCCGCTGGTCAAAGAGGATCAGGATGCGTCGTCTATCCTCGCTTTCTGCCAGCATCCTGCCTAGCTTGGCGTAATCCGGTTCGTCATCCTCGGAGGAAAACTCAGATGTCTCAGATGTCGACGAGTAGGAGTAAGACAACTGAATTGCGCTGTCTACAACGATATCGTCGAGGGCTTCCCTCATCTCCCTACTTACACCTGTTAGCTTGGGCATGGGGGAGGGGGTCTTGGGCGAAGGATCATCGCCAGTTCATGGTCGGCCTGTTCTAAAACCTCCTGGGTACTATCGGGAGTCTCCATCATAGCCGGCAGAGGAATGAGCGACAATACCGACAGGCAGCGGCAGGGGGAGGCGAAAGCATGTTTGCTATCACCTAGGCCAGTGGCTTCGGTGTTCTTCCCATCCTCAAGCATCATAGCCACATCCTTGATAGAGCGTGGGAGTAGCGAAGGCGTGTACACAGGTGACTGCTGCACAGGGCTCAGCGTTGAAGCCACAGGGGACCGACTATTCCTCTTGTGATGGCAGGGCTGGCTGGCGTGTCAACTGTCACCTAATCCATCTACTTCACAGGTCTTGCCATCTCCAAGGGCCATGGGGGTATCCTGGATGGGAGAGGCAGGAGCAGGGGGGGCAATGCGCTGTCGGTGAATATCCAGCGCGAGGGCCGGGACACCACCGCGATTGGGTCGATTCAGAAGCCATGGTGGCCTCTGCGAAATGTAGTCCGAATCCGAACTGCGGTCGGATTGGAAACGGAACTGACCAGGACAGTCGTATAGTGTGCGGCGCTCATTGGATGAGATGTCGCCGAATCGTGTGGGTGCAGGAGACGGCAGCCATGCGCTGTCCTGTGGAGACTGGAGAATCTGGCTCGTAGACGGCATGGACTCAGGAGCAGAGGGAAAGGAGGACCCCGCGAGAATGAGCTCGGTGGAGGTCACAAAATCGCTAGACCTTATCGCAGGGGTGGGGGAGGATGCAAAGTGTTGGGACGCATCAACCGTCAAGGGAGCGCCTACCGAAGGCAAAGATGAATCCAGGATACCAGGCATGGAGGAATCACCGGAGAACAGTATGTCAGAATCCGCAGTAGAGTGGGCAAAGGAGGAGTCGCCAACCGAATGGAAGCGAACGTAGAGGCCCGTCGTAGAGCCACGGTCAAGACCACACCCACGAGCGCAGCCAATTCCGCTGAGATAGCCCTCGACGAGCATCTCCACCTCCTTCATCATCTGGGGGCCTCGTAGCGAGACCGTCCGTCTCACGGCATCGTCAATTGCCACAGAGATGTTGCGACAGCCGTGGTTGTGGTAAAATTGGAGGAACTTGTAGTCACCTCCGGGAGCAATGTAGGACCGGGTCTCAATCGGGACGAGCCCACGGTCAATAGAGCATACGGGGAGTGCGAGTCGAACACACTCCATGACAGAGGAATCGGAGGAGGGAGAGGGGGAACTTGGGCCCATAGAGGGCAAAGGTTCAGGCGAAGGAGACGCCATGCTCCCTCACTCAAACGGTATCGAAAGACTACCAGGCTAAACCTTGGATATCTCCCTTTCGAATACCCTTCAAAGTGAGAGGAAAACACACCGTCAACGACCCCAGTGAACGAAAAAACGTAGAGTAAAGTTCGTCGGGGAAACAAAAAATGTTTGATGAAGCCGTGAGAATATAAAAGTATCCAATCACAATAGCGTATACTTTGTTGAAGTATGTTTCTGGACCCGATTCTCGATGTTGTATGATACTGTACGTAATATTATCGTTCCGGCCCTCTCTCCACAACACCTCGATCTTTGCAACGGGCGACGCAAGGGGCGACGCCCTGGCATACGATTTTACTGTTAAGCACTCACTCGTTTTTTTACACTTATGGTACAACTTCTTTTGCTCCCCCCCCCTTTTTTTTGATAACATCAAACTTGCAGTCAGTGTTCCCAAGCGTCCAGTCCGGCCGTCTTTCGCCTCGGACGGGACAGACGGACGCCATGTGTGAGGCCATTAGCCGGAACGGGCGCCAAGCCGCAGCCCTCCCCGACCCATACCCGGGACGGACGACCGGGCCTTATATGTGTCTTAGTTTATGTTTTATTTTTGAATTACATGAGCAAGCTCTCTGTAGTATGGAGAAGCCAAACATTTTGATTTCTACTATAATGTATTGGATTTCGCTATAAATCAACTAACACTCCCTGTGATACTTGGTCATGGTTCTAAGCTCCCTAAACCCAGCACACCTTCTTAACCTAACCTTTGAACCCGCTTCTCCAAATTGTTGTTAATTACCGATGCTCCACGGTAGACCATACCTATCATCCTATCACGTAGATCATGCTAGAAGATCAGCGGAGGTTTCACCGGAGTCAGGCAGTCGGAGAGGTATGCGAAGTGAGGGGTCGGATTGTATATTGAAGCGAGGAAGTCTGTTGGAGAAGAGGGGTAAATCTAATGGCGTGATAAAATGATAAAATAGTGTGATTTTGTTCAGAAGACTCCCGGCAGAGTTGAAATTGGTTCATGTATTTAAAGGGCCCTCTGCAGCCCGGTTTGAAGAGGTTGAAGGTCACAAAGATATCAAGTCTGTCTCTAGTATATCCAGTTTCGTCTCTCTATGTAACACGTCCCAATACCACCCCGATTCCACTCATAATCTTTGATACAAATCTCGAAGCATGGTCTCCACTTCAACTAAAGGTTCTTCAGAAATGACACCCGCCTTCCTCCAGGACGTCATGAGCTACGACCCTGCCAATAGATGATGAGGGCAGCAATACGTATGACGAGAAAGCTCTGATGGGAGTGGCCGGGCTCTGTTAGTGGCAGCTGCACTCTACAGGTGACGCCCGTCCTTACTCAGGACGGCCGGGCCCTGCAGGTAGTGTTGTGCACGATCCGAGCCCGTTGGCGGAGGTGGAAATGTGGGAAGAGGTAGAAGAAACGGGTGATGAAGATGGTTGTTCTGAATAATAAGGGCAGTGTGTACTCGAGTAGAGGTATCGGGGCGACTCTACTACCCGATTTCAAAAGGATCCGGACACCTTGGCGGCAAGCCAGATACAAAGTCGGGCCAAGGCGTCCGGATACTTACGAAATCGGCTAGTACACTCGAGCCTCTTGGCGGCTCGAATCCAGTTGTGCCACTTGCCGGCTCGTGAACAACACTACCCGCAGGTGACACCCCTCAATTCCAAAGATGGCCGGGCCCTACTGGAAGTTACTATTTCCCAAAAAAAGACTACGGGGCCCGACCGTCACCTACAGGACTGCGAGCTTCATCAAAGACAGACGCCGTGCCCGGCCGTTCTTTCACACCCTGCCCGGGACGGTCGGGAACACTGGAAGAAACCCTTCTTTTGAAGAACTATTGACCACTCCGATTAGATTCCCAATTGCCCATCAATCAATATAAAGTGCTAGGAGGAAAGTGTAATACTTGGACCTTCATAGGATTGAGCCGAGTCTTATTCATGAATTTTCACGCATCTATTCCTTGATTCTCATGATCAACACTCACAGCCACCTCGTCAAGCTTTCCGCTTGAAGATTTGAACCTACGGTGCAACACCACAGCCAATGGCCTTGTTAGCGTTAAAGCAGGGCCAAGTGAAGCCTAAGAGGATCTTGTAATGCGTTGAACAACCTTCGCAGCCCTGGTCATGGTGTAATATTTAAAAAGGTTGTGGAATGTGCTGCAAGGATGTGTCACGGAATGCAAAGATAAATGTCGTGGGAAAAGTGAAAGATTGTGGGGAGGTGGTAGAATTTTGCATGTGTTGATGGATGCAACGTAGAGGGAGGATGGTACAAGGTCTTGGCAACAACTCTTTTTTGATTACGATAGCTAGTGGATAGCCAGGAAAACAGGTCGTTGCCAAGACATCCCACACTCCCACCCTCCCTTTTCCACTCCTACCCCTCTCACTCTCAAAACATTTATACCAACCCCCCAATGTTTCACTCATACCTCAAATTTTTCTTTCCCACCCCTACAATCTGATAGCCACATCTCTGCAGCACATTCCACAACTTTCTTAACTCTTACACCATGTTGAGGGCTCCCAAGATTGTTCAATGTGTCCAATGTGTTACAAGCTTCTCTCATGCTTCGCTCAGCCCTGCTCTAAAGCTAAAGAGGGCATTGACAGTACAGCTGCATCCTAGATTCATATCTCCAAGTAGGAATTCTGGTGAGACAGGTGTAAGTGTGGATTGTGAGAATCGACAAATAGATGCGAGAAACTTCATGAATAGGACTGGCCTCAATCTCATAGAGGTTGATGTTGGAAATTATCTGACGGCAAGTACAGGGATGTCCACTTCCACTGGTACTACACTTTCCCCCTTGTGCTTCATATTAATCACCGGGCGATTGGGAATCTAATTGGAATTGCCAATAGCTCTTCCCAAGAAGGGTGTCTTCATGGGCGATCATGGCGTGCAGGTTGTGGGCAAGATTTCCGTTGACGTTGACAATTTGGGCATCGACTTGATGAACATTCCAGGCCCCAAAGTCTACAGACCAAACGGTATTGGGGCCTGTTATATCCACTGCAGACCAAACGTCATCATGGACCTACTCATCTCTGGCAGTGGTCAAGAATGTGGTCCTCGCCGCGGTGCTCTTGCAGACTCCCTGGCGTGTCCCTGTAGAAAACCCTACAGAATTTCCAAGGAGGAGATTAAGGTATCCCGCCCCCTTGCGCCCACTTGCCCTGCATGTAGGCAATTAAAATTAATGTGAAAACTAGTATAAGTGTACATCAAACCAGCTCTTCCAGAACTCAATCAGCTCCACTATCATGCACGGTGACAACTACCTGCGTAAACGGTATTACCAACAGCCTAAACAGTTTACCAGTAAGTTAGAGGACGTTTATACATTCAGTCAGGAGCACACATACTAATAGGTTATTGATTTGTGGGCAGGAACCGTGCAGACCATGTGTCATGACAAGACAGATGTGGGAGTGTCAACGTCCAAGGCTAACACAGAGGATTCTGGGGTAGGAATTTACGAAGCCGAACTGCCAGGTAGGTTGAACGGAATCTTTAAGTTTGTTATGGCACTAAGGCTAATGAGTTAAATAATGGCTGGGTAGAAGTTCGTAATACCAAGAAGGACAAGATTACGGAAAAAACGAGAAACTGCAAGCGGGCCACTGTGTATTCAAGGGTTACAAGGGATGAGGCAGAGGACAGGTTGGGTATTGAATTGGACTTACCTGGAACTTTGGCCAGGCGGATGCTAGAAGATAAAAGTACGCTATTAGGACCTGAAACGATATTGAAGGCAAAGAGGATAATCTATGAAGGCTTGGTACGTTACATCAAATCTGGGGGGTACCCAACTATGGGGGATGCCGACCTTAAAGTGGCGAGTATAAACAACATTGTGGACGTCACAGTTTGTCCGATAATCGCTCTGTTCAAACAAGAGACCAACAAGAAGCTACACCTAGCGCGTAAGAAGGAAATAACCTCGATCGATTCCCGTACCCGTGGTATGATGGAATTCGTGGTAATGGAACACATATATCTCCAGAAAAATAAATATAACTTAGTGGTTGTATCAAAGAAAGTCTCTCTTAGAGAAGCAAGAAAGCAGTGCTTTCTCTCCTTGAAGGACATGCGGGATTGTAATGGCGGTGGGACAGTTTATGGATTCATTACCAAGGGGGATACTTGGAGAATGGTCTGCTTTGATGGAACATTCAAGATAAGTAACCAGATGCATCTAATCTTTGAAGGCATGGCTGAGGAGCAGGAGGAATGGATGTCACATTATTCCATCCTGATCGATTGTTTAAATGTTGCCTTAAGCGATGGAGCGAAAGACCTGGTGAAGGCTGTTTGAGGTAGCTATTTGTTCTGCCTCACCCTGGTCCCCTGTTTCTGGTGATATGGTTTCCGTTTCTTTGTTTCCTTTGCTATCATCATTGTGGTCTTTTTTTGCTTCCCTTTCTTCATTTCCTCTGCTTTTCGGTGCCAAGGGGCCACATCATAATTCCACTACATCTTTTTGTTACCTAATTTTCCCTTCTCTGACATGTGACCTGGCTGAAGTTACCTTGCTTACACTGTTCACTTCACTAATTGTTTGTAACCCAGACATAATTTTACTGTAGTTCTAGTTGGAATCCAGAGTCTCTCTCTCCTCTATCGTTTTCGTGCGTTCCAATCACATCATTAATTTGCCAGCGGTTAAGCACTTCTCAGAAAAGGGGATTCTAGTGATTTCTACTTCAACATGCAGAGTGACTGTTCTGAGTCACGTTGGGGCAGGATGCCAAAGTGTAGCAGAATGAATCATGAAAGTAACTGGCTTGACTTCTTAGGCGGAATAAACTGCTCCCTTACGTGGATAAACCCTCAGAGATGTCCTACTACAACTGAATATAGACGTCCCTGTGACACGACTTGGATAGTCTGAATGACAATATCTATGGGTAACAGCCGACGAACTGGTGACCGCATAGAGTCAGTTCGTGTTTTTGCCTTTTCCTCTTTCGCAAGATTGACTACACAAGCTTTATGAACTGGATCGCCAACAACCTGGTGAAGGTAGATTCACGCACTATTACTGGGTTCGCTTGCCACACACGATTAGGGTGAGAAAAAGCATCTACAAGAGCTATTATGGCCAGTGTTCCCAAGCGTCCAGTTCGTCCGTCTTTCGCCTAGGACGTGACAGACGCCATGTGTGAGGCCTTTAGCCGGAATGGACGCCAAGTTGCAGTCTGTCCAGATCTATGCCCGGGACGGAAGACCGGGCCTTATATGTGTCATAGTTTATGTTCATTTTTGAATTACATGAGCATGCTGTCTGTATTATGAAAAAGCCAAACATTTTGGTTTCTACTATCATGTATTAAATTTCGCTATGAATCGACTAACACTCGCTGTGATACTTGATCCTGGTTCTGGGCTCCCTGAACCCATCACGCTTTCTTGGCCTAACCTTTGCGCCCTCTCCTCCAGTCTAGAAGCATTGTCTCCGCTTCAACTAATGGCTCTTCAGAAAGGAGACTCGCCTTCTGCCGGGTCTTCATGAGCTACGACATTGCCAATAGTTGACGAGGGCAGCAATACGTACGACGACAAAGCTCTGATGGGAGTGGCCGGGCTCTGTTAGTGGCAGCAGCTCTCTATAGGTGACGCCCGTCCTTACTCAGGACGGCTGAGCCCTGCAGGTGACACCCCTCAATTCCAAAGATGGCCGAGCCCTACTGGAAGTTAGTATTTCCCAAAAAGAGACTACTAATAAAATAGGCTATGTTCGAGGGAGAGTCAATGTTTTTTCTTTATCTTTTTTACGTTGTCGGAGGTGTCCTATATATAAAAATATCTTCTCGTACAGCGAACCATTCTTGTGTTTGCAAGCTCACACCATCTGTCTCTGTTGTCATGAATCCACAGTGTATCCAACCGCTACCTCAAAGTTCTTTGGAGACCTTCTCCTTGTAGCATCAGACAATTCCAAAACACTCTTGTTACTTCCAAAGGTTTCGCAGTAACCTAGTGCTACACAAACCGTAGCACCATTCAAGTAGACTGAACACTAACGCCCAAGTGCTCTCCAGCTCCTTGCTTATCCAGCATCACTCCGACAATCCTGCAACAACTAACTCCTGCCCCAAACATCTAGAGTTCCTTCACCCAGCTTCCTAAAGCACACTAACCCTGATTCAAACATCTTTCCAACCAAACTAATGCATTACCGTTTCACACCGGGTTACAGACCAGGTAACCCAGACCAGAAAAGGCTTCGTGAATTTTAACAACTACAGGGCCGAGCCGTCACCCACAGGACTACTATCTTTATCAAAGACAGACGGCGTGCCCGGCCGTCCTTACTCACCCTGCCCGGGAAGGTTGGGAACACTTCTTGGAGTACTAGGATCCAACATTTCGTCCCTGAGATTTGTACTTCTTGGAGATTAGTTTCTGATAACTTGCAGAACCATAGATCTCACCAGTCTGATATGCATCGATTATCCACAGCAAATGATAGTGATATTTCGAGATAAGAGTATTTGGAACTTGCATTAATTCTTCCGGAACTTATTTTTGAATTGATGGAAAAGATTATAGTGGATGATACCAGATTTAAGCTAAACTGAATAATAACTTAGGTTTGGTTAAATTAGAGGGGGCTTGGGAGTGAAATTGGGTTCCTGGGCGGCCCCCTTTGCGTCCCCCGTTGCAACTACCGGACCTTTCTGTCTAGACGCAACAATTTGCTGTTTCCATAGGAAGGAGGAGCGGGAGGCATGGGCTCTCACGCTGATATTGGGAGTTCTATAGGGGATATCTTGTTTTACACTCCCCACCTTTGTCCTAACGATAACTATAAGATACCTTATTGTAGGTTACACAATTTGGATTCGATTGACTTCAGGGGGAAAAGGTCTAATGAAAGAGAAGTTTTTGACGAAGGACGCCGATCGAGGATACACAGCAAGTTGACAGAGAGACAGGGTTCGCGGACCAGAGAATCATCTAAATGTCTTCAGGTTCAGGATGCGGTGCGCTGAAGGTGGGGAGTGATCGCCGGCACCCCGACCGTTCACAAAGACATGCCAGTAAGAGCTCCACAGTCACAATATATATGATGCCGGAGTAAGAGATCCGAAGAGCGAGGACAATGTCCACAGAACTGCTGCCTATAATTGGGCTTTCGTGTAATTCTAATATCTTTAAACTGAGGCTGCTGCCGAGAGTTTGATATCACGTCCGGGGATAGGGATTGGCGGTGGCCTTGACGGGGCGAGGCCCATTTAGTGGTGGCATCGCGTGGCTAGTGGTGGGCGGCGAACCAGTTGGGTATCGGACCAGCAAGTGGGGCTAGCTGTTGTTGGAAATAGCTTCTCGCCATGCCCACGACCACCACCCACCACCCAACATGCTCAGAACCTGTCTGAAAAGTTTCCAACATGTGCAACATGTTCTGAGCATGTTCAGCATGGCTCCTAGACAACTACCCGTCCATCTATCCATTCGTTTGTTCATCAGGTCATTTATTCCTGCGTCCCTTCATCTGTCCGTTCATCCGTTCGTTCGTTCATTCATTTATCGGTTCATTTTTTGCCGTTTATTCGCCTCTCCACATGTTCGACGTACATTCCTGCGGTGGGCTCTTTGTTCGTTCCCGCCTGTTCGTTCCCCTCCCGCCACTTGGTTTGTTGTGGCGGACGTTTTCCTTGCGCGCTTTGGAGAAGGACTTCCGGCAGGAAAGGATACGAACCTCATGGGAGTTGTGGCCGTCAGGAGTCTGTGTTCCTGTATTTCTTTCGTTAGCGCGGGAAGCAGGACTAGTGTGGCAGGCCAAGGGAGCGCGGAGGTCAGTGGGAGCGCAGAAGGTAGTGGGAGCGTGGAAAGCTAAGGGGAGCGTAAACTGACATTGGAGGGTCTTTGGGGAGTCTATTGTTTGTTCTTTCTTCTGTTTGCTTGAGGAGCGCAGTGGAGATGGGAGATGGGTGTGGGAGATGCTAGAGACCTTGGCATCAAGGTGATTGCAGGAAGGATAGGATACGTGATTTCTGCCGTTTATTTATACTCCTGTCTTTTCTTGATAGTTGAGAGTTGAAGAGTCGTGGATCAGTGGAGTCGAGCAAGGGAGTTATTGAATGAGTTGTCACATTGTCAGAGAGAGAGAGAGAGAGAGAAGTAGAGAAAGAAAGTTTTTCATACCTCTCTTTTGGCTGCTGCCTAAAAGCCTTAGCTGTTGGAATAACGGGTTCAATGTGATGGAAGCATGCCTCGTTAGGCTTAGTGGATACTTGCTCATAACTACTGTATATAGATACCTCTCTGAGGTATAAGTACCATC
>NW_003298930.1:119448-132709 GCF_000151645.1 Tuber melanosporum
TCCCGTGGACTTCTATCGAAATTGTAGTAGATTCCGATAACCTCCAGTACAACCATACACCTCACATACGAGATATTCCGGTAGGTTAGGAGCACGGATTTATATACCTAACAGTTTACCAAAATCTGATCCTTCTCTCTCTGCTTAGATTGAAAAACATCAAGTCAGTGCTAGGCATGAACGACACAACACCACTGTCAAGGGATCAGTGAGGCTGTAGGTTCGGCGCAATCTACAAACTAAATTTCAGTAATCATATGCCTTGGGCACACAATGTTTGTGACTTTATGCGGAGTGAGGACTGGCTTAAGATTGTTCTTCGAGAAGAGGAAGAGCCATCTATTATCAACTATAGTGGGTGGAAAGTATTTGAGAAGGGAAAGGGAGCAGCCTATGCCTTGATCTTTGCCTCTGTACCCGCGAGATTGACGAGTACATTAGGGTTATGGGTAAGGTAGCAGATATGTGGGAAAGGCCGCATTAGAAGCTCGGCCGTGTAGCCTCTCAAGCCGGTAGAACAATGATCGCAAGGCAGTTCAATCAGTAAAAGCCTGAAGTCAATCAGCCAAGTCAATCTTACATTGCGAAGCTGCTCCAGTATCAATACCATCTAGCAGGACCAGAGCAAACTATATCAGATGAGACCTTTTCATCTCACACGATCCCCACCCTGCCCGCGACTTTTAACAGCTTCATTGATATTGTCCTCCATTAGCCGAGAGATATACAGTGGAAATTCTCATCTCCCAAGTAGTAGAAGTGAAAGCTACTTTAGAAATGAAAACCAAGGAACAAAGCAGTCTGAACACCAGCCTTACCTCCAGAAGCCCACTGTTTGCTTGTCAATAGTATTCCCCTTGCGCTCCAAGAAACAACAGAGGAAACAGTTTTCCTAGAGTGATGAGCAGACAACATAGATATTGAGGGAACTAAAAAGGAAGACGTGGGTGACAAGAGCAACTTAGATGTTGGTATTGTGGTCTTCGTAGTCATGAAGAATGTGAATGGAGAACTAGGCAGCAAGCTGCACAGTTTAGTCATATGCGATGATATGAGATTGACTAGTTGAGCGCTACTGTTAGTGTTACTACTGGTCGTAACAAGAAGAGCTGTTCTAGCCTATCAGGCATAGATAATCAACTCGGGGGGCAATCCACTATATCTGCCACTCATGCGCATGTTTTTACCAGCTAGCCCCTTTGCCTGAACCAATTAGTATAATTTTAGGAGATAGGTCTGAGATATTTGCATATGAAAGCAGTAAGATTCAGTTGAATCTTACTCCCAAATATAGCATTCATATTAGCACAATCTTTGTTCCTGCGTTCAAAACCTTTTTACTCTCTATCAGTCAGCTCTCCTCCCAATGCTCAATCACATTTACAGAAGCCACATGTTATATCATGAGTTGTGGTACTAGCTTAACCAACTATCAGATCAAATTGGCTGTATTTGCTAATGGCCTACACGGGATGAAGGTTGTAGTGACAAACAAGAAAGAAGCAGAGATCTTTGCTGCTGCGAGTACTACACATGCTTCCCTTGAGCTATACGACTAGCGCTTTGCACATCTCCCTCAGAATAGCCTTCGTCTTATGGTAGGCGAATTGTTACCGGAGGGCAAAGACTGAACTCTTATGACAACCTGTGAGTCTTGTACATTTGGAACCCAGCCTCAAAAGATCCTACGTACTCCTGTCCCTTAAGTTTCTCGCTCATTTACACTTATACACTCTGCTCTCTGTGGCCCAATTGCAGTTTCTTTCTTCTCTGGCTAAACGTACTTGGTAGTCCATATAGATGACTACTCAAGAAGGGTCTCGGTAGAAATTGTAAGAAGAAGGAATTCGCTGCAGATGACTTCTGTGTTCCTGAAATTCCGGGCCTGGATGGATAAGGCCTGGTCACAATGGCCGATCGCAAGATTTAGATGTGACGAGGGACGATGGAAATATGATAATAACCTCTTTTGTAGGATACTCCCCGTGTCAGGAATATTGTTTTGGTACCTGCACCACCTTATACCCAGCCCAAAGATGGGAAGAGCAAAAGGATAATACAGACACCAGTTACTAAGACTCGTACTTTGCAAATTGATGCAAACTTTCCAACTCCCAGGTGGGCAGAGGCCATTATGACATCATCATACCTACATGAGTGATGACCTATCTGACCACTAAACCATTAAAGTCTCTATAAGATGCTCAATGTAGGAAAGAATAGTCTAATACATCATTAACGATACTTTGGCTGTACGGCAAACAAGCTGATTTTCCATCGACACTGCACAAATACGAGGTTGTCTGAGAGGTCGCATCTGTATATCATGATAGATTATGTAAGGTATTTGCAAGGTGTGAATCAAATTATTGGTAACTGGTAGGATAGTTAGCAGATGCCCTGCTGTACCCCAGAGGAGATGTAAGTTGAGAACGAATGGAGGCTTAGAAGGTATACTGAGAAAACAAAGAAGTAACCGCTCAATCACATATAATGAAATACTCTTTGTAGAAGTCTACATTTTCCATTGTAGAATCAGGCAGTTTTTAAATACAAAAAGTTGTTCATGTCTTAACATGAACGCAACTAATCAAAGATATTAAGAAATCCACCTTAGTAAAACTGAATAAGTATCAAAATAATACTTAAAACAAAAGATAACACAAAACCAACTATCAAACCATACTTAAAACAAACAAAGTCTGAAAGCAATACTTAAAACAAAACTTAAAACAAAACCAATAATCAAGTACCTATAGTAGTTATATTCCCAAAAACAAATCAACTGTTTGAAACAAAGAAAACCTAATAATTATCGAAAGCCAAGTCAGAGAAACTAAAGGCTTCCATTTCCACTATAATTCTTCATTATAGCTTTCACATAAGAGACAAGAAAAAAGTTCCAAGAAAGCATTGTGACTCAAAGAAATGCAGGTTACCGTATTTGTGAATACCGGCTTCCATGTCTACATTTCCTCAGCTGTGTGGCAATCAACACAATAGTCTATTCAGAGGATAGTGAAGTAATCTCCAGGTTGAATACTATCGTGGTTTAAACACGGTTTATAAAGCTGTTGTCACAGTCTCACCTTGAATTCCAAATACTGTGACAACAGCATATTATTTGGATAGTAAATAGTGATGACATGAGGTTGGTGAGAACATATTCTATCGCTTGATTCTCTTCATTACTACCTTGGAATTCTAACTTAAAGTATGGTGCTCAAAATCCATCTTCGGCTTCTAGTTTAAGTTACCAGCAATCAGTTTCTAGTATTTGCAGTGTCTAGTAGATCTTGAGGTAGTTGATTATTGGGAGTTAGGAGCTTATTTAGAATGTTGTAAGAAAGCCCAGCCTAGGAAGGAAAGGGTTTTCACATGACTCAATATAATAAGTCTTAGGTATGTTATTGTATCATGTATATGATTCATCTATATCGTATGGCTTATTATGTTATAATTTGCTACATTTCGCATACGACTTAAGTATGAGTCATGGGATGTGAAACTAGTGCCTGTGTCTTGCAAGTATGCCTTCCCCATATGCTTTATACATATAACATATGTTTTGCATATGACCTCGTTATGAGGTCATGGGTTTCACCCATGTGACCACTTATGATCATAAGAGTTGTTTATTGTGTTATGATTGGTTTATGAGTTTTCACTCATGACCTATCTATAAGGTTATGGGATTTTTGCATGTTACTACTTTGGTCATATAACTAGCTAGCTATAATTTGTTTTTGCACATGTGACGACTTTAGTTCATATGAGTAGGAGCGGGAAGAACTCTATATAAGGAGGCCTCTAGGATCATGGAGGATATGTTCTTCAGGCTTGGTTTAATCTATATTTCCTACTTATTACTTTAATGAATATAAAAAACCGTTATCCTGACTGCTACTATTAGGACCTTAATCACTATTAGAACGAGAACACTCTATACGAAATACTGTTTGAGAAAGATTATGATAGGCATTCCAGATTGTAGACAAAGGTCTTTGACTTTCCGTAATGTAGGCAGAGGACTCAGCGCTATCAAACACTAAGAGAAGAAGAAAAGTATTGGTTCCCATCATAAGGAACTAACTATCCAAAGAGGAATTTCTATATTACAAAATATCACTTCAAGTAACACGGAATTACATAAGAGGGCTTCTTTCAGTGACAGATATGGAAGGAAATATTGATATTAATAATTAAAACCACTATTTGGAGGAATTTGGGGACTCCCTAGATCAAGTTCTCACAGAGCCCCCAACGGCAGCAAGTCCTGTAACTCTAGATAATCAATCAGCAGTCAATAGCTCGCCTGTGTGAACTACATGACCAAGATGGATGTCTGGATCAATAGTACCTCTGCCACCGATTCTGGCTGCTCCGGCATGGGGAACCAACATTTTAGGAATAACTGTAAGCTAGTTTCAGATAATCCTAATAGCAATACCAAACATGACAGCAGGCCAAGGAAATGTCCAATGACCAAATACAAAGTAATCAGACATATAGGAAAGAGCTGAAGACCAACTGCGAACATTCGCAGTACAATGGGAAGGATACTAAACAGTGAAGGTAGAGGGAAAACATCATGAGGAGATCAAGATTCCCTTTGTGGAATGAATATAGAGGTAATACGCCATGCTGCATAGTGTTGTTAATGAGCTGGCTTGAGGGAACCCTGGACTCGAGCGGCCAAGCGGCTTGATTGTACTTGGCCTTTCATATAGTATTGCGATGGCTCTGCGCCAAAATGTCATTGTATATACCTAAAAGCATGAATTGTGACGGGCGCGCGCCTCCAATGTATCTGAATACTTTATGAATCGCTAAATATTGTGGCCATGAGAAGTGTCAACAGCGGCAAGAGACGCGAGTCCGCTCGTGAACCCCGGTTCGAGCCGGCAAGAGAAAAGCTGCCAAGAGCCTCGTGTCCACTGGGCTCAAAGGACTGGAGCCGACTCGGCTCGTGCACAACACTAGCCTTGCAATGGATCACACTCTTCCAAGATAAAAGGAAGCAAGGAGACTGGGCCAGATATGCAGAGTTCAATGCAACTCTTTTTAAATAGTGTGGCGATCCCAACACCAAAGAGATAGTAAGATGAAAGTTGGAAAATTTGCCATGATGGAAATAGACCTTTTCAGCATACTCAAACAAATGTCACTTACTCAAATACAAAGCAGAATTTGGCAATGCCTGCATCTATATTATCACATTCAGGGACTGCAGTGACTGGCGAAGTGCACCATGGGAAAATCACAACTTAGTTTGCACTAGATTGGAATGATTGGTTAAATGGGTAATTGATAAGGAAAGACAACTGGTAATGGTTCGAAGCAACTCAGACAACACCATTGTATACAGAATAGTAGAATTGTCGAGGAACCTGGATACAACTTGCAGCTTACATTCAGCCTAAAGCGAGAATAGAACATTATTGCCTGGCCAACTAATCACATAGAACAAATTAAGAGCTGGACTATCTACAAACATATTCAAAGAGCAATATGCCAGAAGATTAAATAGAAAGCTCTACTTGAAATGCGGCAAAGCAGGACATCAGATACGGGAATACAGAAGCCAGCTCAATAATGCATACTAAGAGATAAAAGAGATTTGAAGCAAGCACTACCAAAATAAGAAGAAAAGCAATATCCAGGAGATTGTCGTGGAAGACATACTGGTGGATACAGACTATTGTCCCTAGCAAGAAATAGTCTTAAAGACCCAAGATATGAACCAGAAAAATGCATCTAGTTAGCAAACTACTATACTGCACTACTCACCGAACTAGGAGCAGAATATGAAGATTGATTGATTCTCAAACTGAAGATATGCAATAAAAAGCAAGAAGAAAAGTAACAATATATGCAATTTTTGACTCTGGGTCATTGAAGAGCTTATAGACAAGCAAACCTGCGATCAATATTTCCTCAATTCTAAGAAAGTGAAGAAAGTGAGACAACTTTATCTATTGCATAAGAAGTGAAAAGTAAGAGAACATACAATCCATACGGCTGAAGTACCTACGGAATTTAACAGCCATAGGAAAACTGCAACCTTTGTAGTTGTAGATCTCAAGAGCCATGGGATTGTCTCAGGGATGCCATGGTTACGAAGGTATAACCCGACCATTGATTGGAACAAATATAAGATGACCTGTATCAGTGAACAATATGCAACATGAAAAAACTCTCAACATTTTGCTAGTAGTCAACTCGACACTAAAAGGGGAAGAGGAACAAGAAAATTTGGTCTTAAAGTTCACCAAGATGTGGTAACACAACATAGTCTAGATACTAAGACTAGACCTATGAGTAAAAGTACCTACCAAGGATTCCAAGAAAGCAGCAGGACTTGACCTACATGCTAATGAGAGGACTGAGATACCTGCCAACTGACAGGCAATGATAGAGACAGGAATAGCCTTTAGACTACTAGATGGTACTATTGACAGATAGCACTCATCAGTGGCCTAGCAGTCAAACATTGACTAGTGACCAATACTGGAGTAATCGACGTCTACTATATAGGTGAAATCAAGGTAGCTCTGGCCAACATAGCTCAATAGGACTATGAAGTCATAAACGTCAATCAAATCACATAATTGATTCTTGAAAAGATCAATAACAAAGAACTGCAAGAAGTGTATCAAGTGGACGATACCATAAGTGGACAAAAGAGTTCGGAAGTACAGACCAAACCCAGCCATATTCAACAATAAATATCAAGGTTAATGAGATCACAGCACCAGTCTTCATACCATACTATCAAAGAGGAAATATCACAGCAGTTCTCAAATAGATATCTGAAGATGAAAAAGACATTCTATCAAAAATCATCATCAGCCACGAGTTAGCAATCTAAGATTGGAAATAGGAAAGCAAAAAGGCATAGAAAAGATTGATTCTAAAAAAATACCATCAATTCACGAACCCATTCTGAGAAAAACAAGCCATGGGCCTACCACATAGAAGACAAGGAATTGACCACGAGATTCAGCTCGAGAAGAATAAAAAAAAGCTGGAAATCAAAGGACATTTCCTACAAGTAGCTATGCCCACTAGAAGAGAAAGAACTTGAAGAAATCAGAAACTACATTGAGCAAAGCCTGAACAGAGGATGGATCAGAATCTCATTCCCATCAGTAGGATCTCCTATACTATCTTTCGAGAAGAAGGATGGAAAGCTGAGACTCTGTATCTAACAAATGTACTAGCTTCATTCCAACAATGGAATAACAAGGTACTCAACTGCTACCTTGATATATGTTCAATCATTTATCTAGACTATGTACTTATCTGTACAGATAATATGCAACCACATCAGAGGAATATCAGGAACATGATGCTTACAATAGAAGAATAAGGAATGAAGATCAAATCAACAAATTAAGAATTCCATAATGAAGAAACCGAATATGGCAGGTTCATTCTCAATTGCAATAAAGTCAAAGTCATCTCAGGCAAAACAGCATGTATTGGAGAATGAGAAAGCCCTAATAACACAATTGATTTACACTCCTTCATGGGATTTTGCAACTTCTGTCTCAGGTTCCTAGCAGTATTTAAGAAGCTTGATAAAATGCTCTCTAAACTAACCAAGAAAGACAAGAAATGGGACTAGAGAGAAACGGAATAAAATACATCGGATGTTATAAGAAAGTGGCGGAGAACAGCACTGATACAGGTCCAATTTAACACAAACAGACACACTGTGATCGAAATGTATACTTTAAAGTATTTACTCACCAATATACTATCTCAACAATGTGACGATGAAAAATGGAGACAAGTGTCTTATCGATCCTAGACTATGACTCTTGTGTCATGCAACTACAATATTACCAACAAGAAATTATTAGTAATATTTCAGGCATTGAACGAATGGAGGGAGTACTTTATAAATAACATGTATGCGGTCCCAGTTCTCACCAATCAAAACAATGTAGTCTCGTTCATTATATCGAAAGAATTGAACAATTACCACCTAAGAGGGAAGGCAAACCTGAATAAATATAATTTTAAGATAGAATACTGACTGGGAAAAAAGAGGCGAAAAGCAGATACTATAACAAGAATTACCAGCGATAAACCATAAAGAAAAAAGAATGAACAGATGGAATAGGGAACATGAACACTATTACCATAAGCCTACTTTGAGATAATAGATGTTATGGAACTCTGCTGGAATGAGGAAAAGGGAATTGAGAAGGCAAAGAAAGATTATAAAACCATTCAGGTGATAAGAAAAGTGATGAAAAAAAGAAAAAAGTTGATGAAAGGGATTGTCCTGGGTTAAGACAAATGGAAAGAAGAAAACCTTTTGTACAATGGAAATCAATGGATTTCGGAAGAATAAGAAGTAAGGACAAGTATCATAAGATAAGATTAGTATATCCTAATGCTAGGAGATACAGGAACTGGTAAAACTACAGAATTGATTACAAGATCCTTCTATTGGCCTGGACTGCGCACGGATGTTAAAAGATATATCCAGAATAATGACCTATGTCCAGGAACCAAAGGGGCTCAACAATAACCTTACTGATTGCTAAAAATGAATGAGGTTCCGGACCACACTTGGGAAACAATTAATCTGGATTTTATCCTGAACATATCTCCATCGGCAGGATATGATAGCATTGTGATTGTGGTGATCACCTCCATTAAAATATTGTTCTTTGGTTTTATTCAAAAATTATATTGATAAAATCTTTGGAATAGGTTTTCTGGCTACCTGGCCTTCTGAATAGCAACATCACGGATTGAGTATGGACTATGAATATCAGTATTATGGAGAGATGTGACCGGAGGAATTGGGATATAAAATTGGCTGAGTACCGTATTTCACCTGTAGGCTGACGGACAAATGGAACAGCTAAATGCAATACTTGAGCGATATTTTCAGGCTAGCGGTATTTATTAACTAGATGCTTGATACAAGCTCTTATCAATGACTAGGTTTGCATACAACAACGGGAAACAAGTAACGATTGGCATGACAGCATTTTTCGCATATTGTGTACAACATGTTAAATGTTAGGCTATAATCATTCAATTGATGGTATAGTGCCGCATCGAACTAGTATGACAATTCTCCATGAAGGTTATAATACCAAATCAGTCAAATGCAGAAAATGGCAAAAAGAACCAGATGATAAACAGAGGAGGCTAGATCGAAACATAGAATGTGGAGCTATGGTATAGCTAATGTCACGCATTAGCTATACGACGTGGAATTCAAAGAAATTGTACTGTACGAGAATTAGACTATTCCGGATTCTTGAAACAGTGAGCAGGCAAGCTTATAAGCACGATCTCACTGTTTTGAATAAATAACACATTCTACATCGCACTCGGAGAACTACTTAATGATAACAAGTTTTCCTCACAAACAATTTCTCCCTTCTCGAAGGTAACTTGACGGAGAAGCAGAATATGAACTTGATTGAATAACCTGGTCGAGGGTCTTCTACTGTAGTCTTCAATACCGAGCAAGGCACATAGGTTATTCGCCTAAACAAGAAAAAACTTCGTACAATATACACAACTATGAAGGCCTACAAAATGCAGTCTCAACCTTCCATTAGTGATACTCAGATAAGTCCAGGCCATCTAACTACCTAATTCAACAACTTGGACTTGGGAAAAGAATCCAGGCTCGAGTATCCACTGGAGTACTGGGACAATATATACCGATACATGACACTAAGGATCTCTAAATACTCATTTATGTGGCCAATTGCGGAGGAAATCAAAAATCAAGATAAGAATTCGAGGTACAACACCATGAGCTGGAGGGTATGTTACGACCAGGTAAGCCTCATGCACTGTGGGGACAATAAATGATCAGGAAAGTTCCAGTGAGAATACTAAAACCATGGTTGACACCAGTACCATGCTCTAAGGTACTGGAAACATTACTTCAACAATCAGTGCATGATATATGGGGCGAAGAAAATCTATGCAAGATACTATCCTCTGCAAGATTGACCAAAGTAAGAGTGGGAAGTACAAGATAACAGCAGAATGCGTGAGGCCTTAAGCTAGAGAGTACCAGGAAGTGCGGAATCCAAAATCACTAGGTGGAAACGGAGCTGGATATTGGAAGCCTATATATGTAGAGGAGAGTACTGCAGGAATAACCTAGTTAGGCCGAGGGCATAATTTAGCTAAAGGAAAAGATTATAGAAGAGTCAAGAAAGATGAATGACCTCTAATAGTGTACAATCGAAATAAAGAACCTCACCTGGTAATATGTAAGGAGCACATTGTAGAAAGTAGACAACAAGTTCAATAGGGTTCAGAGGTTCAGGCGTACTGCTCGAGGACAAAAATTGCCACTTTTGACAAAAGCCAGAATAGGACTCTGAATTAGCAGGAGAGGACATAATGTCACGACTACAGCTTAGAGAGCAAAGGGCTTTTACATGACCTATGATTATCAGGGAAATAGAAGTTATTATTTTGCACATGTGACTCATTTAGGTCATGTGACTTATTCTGTTATGATTTCTTATTTTTCACACATGACTCGATTATGAAATATAAGATATGCACCTTGCAAATATGTCTTACAAGTATGCCTTATTGGTATCCCTCGTGTATATGATTTAGGTTTTGTACATGACCTTATTTTGAGGTCATGGGCTTCCCACATGTGACAACTTGGAGTCATATAAGTAGTTTCTTGTATTATGATTGGTTTATAGGTTTTCACACATGACCTTATTACGAGGCTAGAGAAATTGAGCAGGTGACCCCTTTGGTGATATGACTAGGTTGTTATAATTTAGTTTTATGCATGTGGCTACTTTGGTCACATGACTTGGTGCTGGAAGAACAGTATAAAAGGTGGCCTATAGGGCTGAGGAGAATAGCTTCTTGACACTTGCCTCCAAGGACATTTCTTACCTATTACTTTGACGAATGCAAAATACCTTTACCTACTTGACTATTATTACCACTTCGTTTGCTATTGGGACATCAAGTCTCTATATGAGATAGAGTCAGAAAAAGCTTATGATTGGCATTACAGATAGAAGACAAAGTCATGTACTTTGAGTAACATAGGGAGAAGGCTAAGAGCAATGATGTAGTAAAAGAAGAGGAAAGGTATGGTTCTCATTACCAAGAACAACTATCTGAAGAGTGATCATTATACATGTTGGCTTCATACTACCTGTTTACCATAGCATAGCCTAGTGTAGTTCTTACTGTATTCCCAGCTGTTTTGGCTCATTAGATATCATTTCTATTTAAGCAAGAATTGATTACACCCATATTAAAGACACAGTTCACCAATTTCTTCAACTTCCAATTGATCCGGCGAATCAATCATGATGGGAGCAGGTTTAGAGTGGAATCTTGCAGGAAACTTGGAGCAGTTATTGGGGTAGCAGCGGTTGACACCCAACGTATGGAAAACACTGGTATTGCGACGATAACTACATCTGTCCATTTGAACAATGTAGTTTTCTGTATACTGAAAAAAGGATCGGACCTCGTAAGGTCAATGTCATCAGGGGTGTAGTTTCTTGCGACGCCCAATATTAGTAATAAACATGTTCCCATGGACAATAAGCATATCACCTAGTAGGATATGAACATGCTTGCATCGTCTCTTATGGGTAGCAGTTGGACTCACAAATCATGCAGCTTTATCTACTTGGAAGGCATCATTCTGGATAGTATGATAGCCATTTTAGAGGTTATTTGAGGTAATAATTAAGAAGTTCTGAATAGGGATGTTGGTAGGAGTAGGTTGTATCTGCCGAAGATTGCCTCTTAAGGAGACCTGCCAAGATTATTGCAGTATCCAGCCTTGATATATGCAGTAAGCTCGATGACGGTTAGTTCCTAGTTGGCCTGTATTGTAATGATCATGTGCTGAATCCTAGTCCTGAATTCATGGATTTTTCATTTGGCTTGGCTATTAGTACTATGACATTTGGCTGAGGCCATAATGTGGTTCATTCAGAGAAAGGTCAAAATCTATTTCTAGAATCAGGGGGTCAAATGGGGATTAACATCATTGACTATCTATAATGGGTATGCATGGGGTGTAAATAAGAATCACTAAATGTTAATCCAGGTATCCTTGTAGGAGTCAGTGATCTTCCTTAGTATGAATAGTGTAAATCCAGAAAAACAATGCATAGTGGCCATGATAGAGTTATAACTGAACTATTTTGTGAATGGACCATTGAAGTCAAAAGGAAAATATTTCATCACTTTGTGAAGCAACTGCAGGGTCTGGGCCATACAGTCTAGTGATTGCGATCTTTCCTTATTTACCAGGCAGTGTTCATATTGTTTGACAAAATCACGGATATTTTTTCATATATGGTGCCAGTAAACATACTCTGTAGTATAGGAAACATTGAGGTCAGTACTATGGTATTCTTTGTTGTAGGTTTTCATAATGAGGTACTCCCTAATTGTAATTCCATTGAGCATATTACCTTATGGGATATATCAATAGTTTTTACCATAGTCGGTACTGATATACACTGTTAGATTAGATAGGTTACATGTAACGAGATCTCCTTGTCTGGAGCTGTACAGGGCTTTAAAATAGACCAAATCATGGTAGTATCCGGTTATTATCTGGATTCGGGAGTATGACATAAATCAATCCATAGTTGAACTGACCTCTTGTTCACTTTGTAGGAGAAATTCTCTTTTTAACTACATAGGATCTTGTTCTACTTCAAAGATTGTATGATTTGTTGATGATGTTCTTGAATTTTAGGTGGTATGATATAGATGATAGCTTCCTTATTGTTTACTGCCAAAGGGCTGCCAAATAGTTGTCATGAATCTATTATGGTAGGTGACGATAGAGGTGCTAATTGTAGAGGATTTAGGTGAGATGCAACCTTCTGATAGGATGCTGCCTCGTCCAGTTGCTCAGAACATTGGGAATCTTTCACGACATGATTAAGTATATGGAGAGGTTGGATCGATCCTTTAACAGTGTCAGCCATTACATGTTGTACATCTTCCTCTTTTAGTACCAAAGATGCTACCTTTAGAATCCTTACTAGTGGTATAGTATTACGTTGGTATTGGTTGCCGAATTCAAGGTTAGTCTGGTGAAGGGGATAGCTATTCCTGTAACTGTGAGACCAAAGGAGTATATATTTTTCAAGCTCATGAGGAGTTGTACTGTAGAGGGTACAATCGTCTTTCCATGCAGGATTTATATCCCTAGATTATGTATGATGATCAATCATGCACATGCGTTAAGGCT
>NW_003298930.1:132846-135653 GCF_000151645.1 Tuber melanosporum
ACGTCGAAGGCATCTCCATCCGGGATCTTGTCAACTTTCAGATATTTGAGCAGTTGCTGTTGAGTTACCATGGTGACCATATTGCCCATTAAGATATAGTTGAAGATAGAGAGCGTATCAATTATTTTAACGGCCTTCTTGTCTTTAATTCAATAGTTTATCTGTACATTTGTGAACCTCCTGCTTTGCAATGCTGCCAGCCTTGCCATTTCAAGTGAAGGTCATAGGCCAACCTATTCTCCAACTCCAACATGCAATGCATCAGTAATCAGTCATCTTAGTTCTAGTTTGCTGTAGTCAATAGGCCATAAAACATTAGCATTCTTAAATAGTAATTTAATGTTGTGAAGGGATGGTCGTAAGTGTGCGTTCAAGTGAATTCAGCATTGCTTGTAAGGTCTGTAGGTGGTGCAGTCAGTCTGACATGATGTGGTAGAAACTAGCAGATGTAATTGACAAATCCTAGGAAGTACATAGGTTCTTTCTGATTCCAGAGTATTGTCTATTCAGTTGAACTGGATATCGTTCCAGGGATAGCATGTATTCCTTCGTAGCCTACTACATATCCGATGATATCAAGCCTGTCGCGAAACACAATAGACCTGTTTTGACTAGGGCAGAATTTGGCATCTCTTAGCTTAGTACACATCAAACCTGTATGTTTGGCATGTGCTGCATTGGAGTTTAAGTGGATAAAGTTATCGTCTATGGATACAATACAAAACGTTGGTGATAATCGCTGAACAGGTTTCCAGCGATTTGCATGCTAGTGGCAGGCACACTCATGTCATCTTCTAAACTAACTCAGCGAGTCAAACTTCTAAATGGTTTCTTGAAATTATTATAACTTTCACTATCTGGGTCTAGCTTTGTGTGGAAATAGAGATTGCTTCAATTAATCTTACTTCTAAATGTAGCCTCTATGACTGCATTTACAATTCGAGATAGGTTCATGATTACGGGACTGTGAATAACTGTGTTCTGATTTCATAGCTTGTGATCAACAATGTGGTAGATTATTTTAGTGTCTACTTTAAGTTGGACAAATATTCATGTGGCACATGGAGCTTCCACTCAATAGAGACTTCCTCTGTTTTGGATCTGGTTTATCCAATCCTATAATAAGCTTTTGTATGTATCAGGATGCAGTAGGTAGGTTGGTTGTTGAGATTAGAGAAGTCCTGTAAGTGGATGTGGTAGTTCACCTCTCTCATATGTGCTGGCTCTTCTGGGATCTGATTATAGAAAAAATTAGAGTATTTATCTAATAGACATTGGGCACTTGATTCACAGACTGTAACTTAGTATGGTCAGCTCCTTGGTTTACATATAACTTTTACCTTCTATTCTCGAAGGTCCATAGTATATTCTCCGAATCTGTTTATGGTCTTGTGGTGGTTTAGGTATTGTATCCTAATTGGGGCTTTATATTTGGCGAGATTTTCAATGACTATCTCCTGTGGGGGTAAGGTGGCAGAACTATGTCGGATAGTTGTCCTGCAAGTCTTATGGCTTGTGGACTGTGATGCTTTTACAGACCTATGAACTGGTATCTAGTGCTTCAGATCTCATATTGGTGGTCCCTCTGCTGAGGCAATGCTATTACTAATCATATCCCTACCAATTATGCTGGTATCAAATAAGATATGGGCTTTTTTGCTGTTGATTAGGATGGTACCTTCTATTGTTGTGTAGGTTTTAAATGTAGTGGGTGGTCAGATACTGTTTCATTTTACATTAATTTATTCAATATGGATCTTCTCAAATTTCCTAAATTGGACGTCATTATTATTGCTTTCAATGTGATAGGCTGTTGCCTCTTGTTTGATCATATTTCCTTTACCCTTCTTGGGAGAACAATCTTTCATCATATGTTTAGGGTTTTCACATTCAAAGCATTCACACTTCTGACATCTCCATTCCTTGGTATACTCTGTTTTCTCTTTAAAAACCAAAGGTGTTGCTGATTCAGAGTATCTGAAGGGCTTGCATCAGGGTTGTCGATTACTACACGAGGATGCGGTTAGCTTATATGCCTTGGTTTCATGGTTGATGGTATTCTTTCACTGTGCTCAAGGGATGATTATTCACAGAATATCACCATCCTGTTCGTGTACCTCTACCTCTGGTCTGATGGTAGGGTGCATGGCATCATAGAATCGTCTCTTAAGTATGTAATTGGAGATTTTTTGTTTCTTTATTCCCTACCTATATATAAGCAGATTTGTAGCAATATCAGTGATTATTTTAACATGCGCTCTACTGTCTGTGTAAAGCAGATTGAATTTGTTGTATAGTATGTTATTTGTTATTGGGTATTGAAAATGAGCCTAGAGGTATTCCAGTTTAGTAGATTCCTAGAGTCTGCCATGTCTACAATTTTGCTTATACCATTCGTAGAATGTGTGGGTTTTCTTTTGTTCACAGAATAATACTACTTATAGTCTAGATATAGGGTCTAATGATCATCCTTTTGTAACAGAAGATCATATGTGATTTCAGTTGCCTATCTGTCAAAGGCTTCAGGCTTGAGATCTTTTCCTTTTTCTTTGAAGTTCACCTAAAGCTATGCCTTGAACCTTGGTGGGCTGGGTAATACAAATTATTCTGCTTGTTCAGTCTGTGCCCATGACTTTCCTTTTTCCAAAGGCCCTTGGCCTGCACTAGCCATGTCTAATTTGCTACTAGATTCAGAGTGAACAGGGGGTTCCAAAATAAGCTTCTTTGGTGGAGTAGGTGGGAATGCTCCTAGAGCTTATTGGGCCTCCATGTTTGTAGGTTATTCTGGCTGTTTACCCATATGTCGC
>NW_003298930.1:136442-138288 GCF_000151645.1 Tuber melanosporum
TGAATACTCGGTTAAGTCGGTGGATTAATCGGTGGTGTGGGTCTCAACTATACCAGTTACAGGCTATGTGCATGAGGCAACTACCATATCAAGGCTCTGGGATACAGTTGAAAAGCCTGTCATTGCAGCTTTAAATTTTATATTTAATGAGAACAAGATAGTTAGTAATGTGAGCTTTGAAGATGTCCTAAATGCTGTACTACCCGCAGAGGTCTGCTCTGATGAAGAGGAAGAAGGTAGAGAGGCAATGACTTCCAAGATGGCAGAGATACAAGAAGATAAGCTAAACGAGAGCACTACTAGTGAAGCAATTAGAGGAGCAATACCGGCAGAGATTGCTGCCAAAATGGAAAGCCTGCTAGAGACCATGCACGTAGAGGATATCCCTGCCCAATAAGAAGCTCAGAGGAGTGGAGAAAGACAGATCAAAGATCTGAGATTAGCCTACACAGGTCAAGTTGCATTCAAGCAAATGCTGGACTCATAGATACAGGTTCAACTTTTAAGACTGATGTCCTCTTAAATGTGGTTGAGATAATATAAAAGAAAGCACAATGTGAGTATTACTCAGATGCTACTTCAGATGCACGATGGAAAGAAGTAATAAAGGGTGAGTATAGTTCACTAAAGATGCATGGTACCTTCATGCATGTCACGAGTGATGAGAGAAATCCAATTACCTGCAAGCTCATTAATAGGATCACGTGAAATGCAGATGTGACTAAGCGCTATAAGGCAAGATTGGTTGCCAGGGAATTTCAGCAGGTCTATGGACTTGATGATGGTAAGACCTTTGCTTCTCTGATAAGGTGAACTACCATTTGAATATATATTCTGCTAGCTCTCGAACTTCCTGTTATCATATATGATCTTGCTGCAGTTACAGTCTTTCTAAATCCTAACATTGATAAGGAGACTGTAAAAGACATTCTAGAGAGAATTGAATGGTTGGACTGTATACATGCACAGGATCCTACACTCCTCTCTGCACTTCATCTTAATAATGCACTCTATAGCCTCAAGCAGGCTCTATTGCTATTATATAAAGACATTGCAGCCATTTTGTGTAACCTTGTATTTACTACAAGTAAACGGGACCTCAACCTCCACTTGTGAACTGGACGAGCTATGATGATCCTACTCATTGTAGATGGTATCCTCATATCTGAGTGAAATAATAATGAATTTCAGCTGTCTCAAGTAATTAAGGACTGTCAGTCACATGACGAAATCACCAACCAGGGTGAAGTCAAACAATATCTTGGTATTGCAGTTCACTAGACTAAGAATTCGATTCAGCTGGGCCAATCATACTTGGTAGCTAACATCCTTGTGGGATTTAGCCTACAGAGCTGTAATAGACATACTACTCTGTTGGAGCCTGGATCTTGCTTCAATCAAGATATGCACACACTCTCTGAGTCAAAGCAAAAGACCTACCAGTCACTTATGGGAGAAATAATGTACCTCATATTAGGAACAAGATATGATCTGGCCTATTCAGTTTTGGTTCTGTTCAAGCATACTGCAAAGCCTCAGCAGCAGCATCTTGGAAGGGCCAAACTAGTCTTAAGATACCTCACTCCGAGACAGAAGCAATAGCTTACTCATATTTTCTTAGACTCCTAAGAAGCACAATTCAGACCAATAAGTGACTTCACAGAATCTGACTGGACTGGAGTTACTACTGATCATCACTCTACCTGTATATATATCTTTCTCTATGGCTAGAGAGTAATCTCTGGGAAGGCTAAGAACTAAAGCCTGATAGTCCTATTAATAACTGAAGTAGAAGTATGTAGGAGAAAAGTAAACCTCTACAGTGGCTATCTGAATTTATCACATT
>NW_003298930.1:138706-214953 GCF_000151645.1 Tuber melanosporum
GTTCCCACTATATCGTCGGACCGCGGAAGACTTTTTATGTCGACAACCAAGATATGATTATGCTAATTCAGTACCACATATTTCACCAATAAACAAATCATCTGGAGATCAAGTACTACAACATATGCCAGACATTTGAAAATGGAGAAATCAAGCTCCTGCATGTTTGTATGAACAACAACCTTGCCGATATCATGACCAAGTCCTTACTAGCTACAATATTCTGGTCTCATCTTCATGATATGGCACTTCGGGAATGGGCTGCTTAGAAAGATTTTTCTGTACCTTGTTTTTTGCTTTCTTACATTTCTTGTCTCTTGTGTATCACTCTTTGCCCCTATCGAAGTCGATTTTTTCCCACAAGGTTTTGCAGTGGATAACGGGTTTTTAATGAGGCTACAAGTTCAGTATTCTTTCCTTGTACTTTTTCTCCTTCTTGTCTTCCTTACTTCTATTCTTATCTACTCACCAGAGAATTATTGAAGTGCGGGAGTTTGGAATAATGGCTTCAATGTGACGGAATCACGCCTGATTAGGCATAGTGGATACTTGCTCATAATTACCATATATTGATACCTCTCAGAGGTATAAGTACGATCGTCTTGTACCCAAGTAGAAGACACAATGGACAATTATTATCTTCATTGTAAAAACCTACACTTCTCTATTGAACTTCCGGTACCACCATACACCTCACATACGAGATATTCCAACATGGCGTTTTGTCTCGGCCGAGTGATAGTCTGTGATCGCGTACCCTACCCCCAGTAACTGTTATCGTTGATTTACTATTCCGGAAGGTTATCGTTTGTTATTAGCTCTGACGATTGATGTGCTTCTTCCGAGAGGCCCTTTGGTTCTACACCTTTTTGAAGTTGGAAAACGTCGACCTCTCTCCCAATACACACGCCTTAGTGAATCTCCATGGCGGCAGGGAACCCCATACCCCACTTGACCTGTACAAAACCTGACTTATTATACTCTAGATTACATAAAATGTCTCCGAGTACCGGTATAATATTGCAAATGTTTGAACTCAGCACCGTCCTTCAACAAAGCGAGAAAAGGCATGATAATATTTCTCCGCTAGATGTGCCCCCCTGGCTATGTTTTCATTGCGAGAACTCCACTCTGTTGAAAAATTGAAAGATCAGATGGTCTCTCTCACGCAGATTAATCCTCTTGCATTCAACCTCGCTCCACCTCTTCCACCGGCGGGCTCTCCGGGGCTATTTATCCTACAGGCAGGTAAGTCATAACTATGCGAGTGACATCATGCAACTAAACAACTATACAAAAACAAAGTTGACACCTAAACATAATCTGCCAAGTTCACGTGGTAATGACAGACTCATACTTGTAATCCCCTCAAAGTTCTATCGTAATCAATGACATAACCAGTTCATGTCGGGAAGGCCACATAACACGCATCGGTGAAAAACAACACACTCTAAAATCCTTGTTAAATCATCTTTACTGATTCAATTGTTACGCACATGAATTTTTAAAAACTTGATCATTGTCTATATAAGTACCGGGAATAACGTGATCGGAAATATCCGGAGAAGACTGATTCGGAGGTATGTTTTCCTCCCACTTAATACCTGGTTTAGAGTGTTTTCCTTAACATTTTCGACAAAGGAGTCGCACATTTATATTGCAATTGGCGATGCACTAGTAACTGTTCTTCATCAATATGGGTGCAAACAGTCTTCTGCATTCAACATTAGGCAAACGAAAAAAACATAAACTAATCCCAGCGGAGGAGGTGGAGGATGCACCGCGGCTAGAGAGGTTGTCAACCAGACTGATATGAGATCTCTAATGAGTCTGCGATTCAAATGAGCTACCTTACGTTTTTATTAAGTTTTTATTTCTTGCTCATTGCGTACTCGATAGGGTGCCCAGGGTGATAGGACAGTGATAACGAACACCTCCCTCGCAGGAGGTATGGTATGATACGGGCTTAAGGGAGATCAGGTGCTGAAGCAGCAATGATGGAAATCTTTCAAGATAATTGTATTTATTTTCTATCTCGATTGGGTAGGTCATGCACCATAGAGCATTCTCGATAGGCCCATCAATAGTACAGTCACCAGTCAAAAGTCTTCGTGAGGCGCTGACTAAGCAATACCAGGTTAATAAATTTTGGAGACAGTTATGGTCGCGTAGAATGTACCATATCAATCACCAATTCACAGTGATGCCTCCGAAACCTAAAGCCCAGCGAAGAGAAATGTCTGAAGTTCTTAAAGGCATGATAATTGCCTTCTTTTGGTGCTTTCATCACTATTCTTTTGTTGCAAGACTGGTGAAGCGATGAGAGAGTACAGTCCGGTCATTGCTGAAGCGAGCGTCAGAACGCGGGCATATTCACAATCTACCTTGATCTGGGTGGCCTCCTAAACTCAGTAGGCATGATAAAAGCTGTATCAAACGAGCTTGGAACAAAGACCACTTCTAATCAAATGAGGAGGCATGTGCTATACTGGAATCTGCCAAGAACTTGAACTATAATTGCTAATATGTTAATTTAATAGCTTCGCTATACTGATTGCCCACATGTCAGCAGGTCAACACTCGACGGCTACCTCTGTAGTCAGAATCTTTGCGCATGGCTTGCCAAGCACCGAGTCAAACTTACTGAAGAGCATGCTGCTAAACGACTCCGATGGGCAAAAGAACACAAGACCTGGACTCTTACAGATTGGTATAGAGTAATCTGAATCGATGAGTGTACAGTGGAAAAAGCAGGCACAGCACAACAGCACTGGGTATTCCGCTACCCATGGGAAAAATGGTTGCCTGAATGCTGTAATACAAAACCAAAACACAAAAGTGCCTCATTGATGGTTTGGGCTTCCTTCTGTGGGTTGGAGCGTGGTGAGCTGCATTGTCTAAATGACAAAAAGACGATGAATGCAGAATAGTATATTGGAATGCGATCAAAACGACTTCTTCCTTTCTGGCGATACCTATTGGGTCTAGATTTAGAGCCACTGTTCATACAGGATGGGGCGACGACCTTTTTGCAGGAGCTCGGCATTAGCCTATATGAGCATCTACTATACTCTGCTGACCTCACCCCAATTGAGCATATATGGGTTCACATGAAGTGTACCCTGCATGGAATGCACTCAGAGGTAGTCAACTTAAAGGGTGGTCTGGAAACAATTCAGAGGTGACTTGGTGAAATATTGCCAAAAGTATGGGAGGAGGTAATGGAAGGGTATTTTGGATCAGTGCTGGATTCAATGCCTGATCGGGTCCAGGCTGTTATTGAAGCTAAGGGATGGTATACCAAATACTAGTCACCGGTGTAGTATAGCAGGGCAACCACGATGTTTCTGATTATGTAATTAAGTTTGGCATTGAGAGCGGGATCGCGAAGACTTTTGACCGGTGACTGTACTAGCATTTTGGCTCTTCTTTCGTTCGTCGTGGATGGGTGGTATTGTTGGCCTTTTTGTACAGATGTATCATTGCGTTCGTTTCCACAACCCCTGGGATATCAAAGTTCTCCGGCAACCGATTGGCTCCCCTGGGATAAAGAATTAACGAGCTGAGAATCAATACTCAGGACCTTTAACCGCTGTAAGCTCTATCACTCGTCGTCGGGATATCTAATTACCACTGTTATTACGCCCCGGGGTTCCTTCATAATCACGAATTTTTCATACTCACCAATACCGACCATGCACGACGAGGCGGTTGCAAGATCTAAATTGCACGGGAGGATTGAGTATCGCAGCAGGTTTCACTAAGTTTGTTAACGTAGTTCGCCGACCCGGGCTCAACCGGCCAACAAGGCCTCATGAGAGGAGAAGAGACCTATTCGATTGCTGTTCAGAGTGGACGAGTATGGTGCGTGATACCCAACATATCTTTCCTTCTTGGTATCGTGGACAATCCAGGGCATAGTGAGTGATCGCTGATAGCTCTGGAAATGGCACAACGTCATAAAGTACAACTATGCCTTGCGTTTTCTTTTTCTTTCTTTCTACATTTTTTTCTTCAGGATCTTCCTGTCATATTTGCAAACTTGAAGAGGGGGGAATCGAAGAGAACAGAATTGGTGTTCGGGAAACTAGCAGTGGTGGAAATTCCTGCAAAGCGGAAAAACTCAATGATTTGGTGGGAAATAAGCGTTACACTCTCGCTCTCTCCAGATTCGTTCAGCATGGAACCCCGTAGATTGTGTCACTTTTTACACTCTGTCCACGACTTTATCCGATACAGATTCATACATAATCCCGGTACTCCGGCGGGACAGCACATTATACTTATCCTAACTTATTCTCTTGTATACATTTTCGTGAGATTGCGGCCAAAGGACAAATAATCTCCGTTCAATAGACTTTCATCTCGCAACTCCAAAACAAGATTATAACCCAAATGAGAATTCTAACTAGTGTGGACGATTGTATCGATACTGGCGATGCGCAATGCGAGAGTTCCTTTTTCATACGGACTCCCGAGCAAGCGAAAAAAAGTTCAAGAAAGCGTGTACCCCACGGTATCAAGCGATGGATCGGCCGAAAGGGTCTTGGATGTGGGGGGAATTGAGGTGGGTTAAGAGGCACGAGAAGGCAATGGGGGAAGGTGGCCAGGGTGATGCATGAAGAGATTCCGCAGACGCATAGGGTGGGGAAGGGAAGGAAACAGCGGGAGGCGGGAATGGCGAAAACAGCGTAGCACGCGGCACGAGTGGGTGGGTGTGATCGCAGTTTTGCGCTCATCGTGGAACCCTATGTTCATATTCGGGATTAAACAACTGCTAGGTGGGGGTGTATAGAGAGGCTTCCTGATTTGTGAGATTATTTGTCTACCTGTGAAAAAGTGTTATCGATTGATGGGAGTTGATTTATATGTGGGGGAATTGCTGTTGGACATGGTAATAATCAAGTTGGCCGATTTCGCGAAGACGATGAGAGAGAATTGAGGTCTTGTCGATTGTTGTGTATAAATGAATGTGGAATAGAATCAAATGTACATGAGAAGAGAAACGTCCGTGGGAACCAAATTTTCGTACTAGTATTAGAAGCTAGTGTAAGCGTTGGGCATTTGATATCTCCAGCAACTAGGTCCTTCTGATGATCGAGTGATCATTGATGCAAGCGCACCACACCCCCAACATTCTAAGGTCCACTAATCTCTTCCACCACCGGTCGAGCAGTTGAGGATGGTGGGACGTATATGTCGATAGGTTTAAGGTATCACTGTGCGCGGCCAAGTGCTCTCCACTGTGAGGCTGGCTGGAGATAGTATCCTTGGGAAACCTTTTCCTAGAGAGTTGGGAATGTCAAGATCAAAGGAATTCTGGGCAAGGATTGAATAAAACCACAAACCCAGGTGAGAGAGAAATGAAAGATATAAAGGTTGACTTGTTAACTTGCGACTTATCTTTCTACAATGGTGGGTGAGCCGCCCCCTTTAAATACAAAAACCATAACAACTTCACCGGCAATCTTCCTAACAGGATCCTGCCTTCTCCGTCCCTTAAAGTTCCATCCCCTCTCGCCCTGTTCTAACTTTTACCTTACATGTACACTTTTGTCGCCACTTCCCCGGTTCCTCATAATGCTCTCCCGTTCCTCCGCCGGTGATGATTTCGCCGGTCTTCGTCGCGATTCTTTCTTCAACACAGTTCTATCGCTCGTCGTTCCTGTTGTTTTTATTTACCGATGTTCCATCCGAGTCAACTTTTATCGCTCTCCCTGTACTTGTATTTGCGCGTGTACCATTGTCGTTTCTACCATAACCCTACTCATCAAAGGAAAGGCGAAATGCTGACCAAAGCCCGGAGACCAGCTTCACCGTAAGCGCCATTGATTAACAATAAACACTGGCTTCTCCATTGGAGGATTCTAACGTAATACCATTTGACAAGGTTTACATGTATACTCTGCACCTCTGGTTAGACTATCCTTCGCCGAGCAGGTGGGCTTCGAATACACGGTATTTGTTTTGGATTGATAGTTTTTGATCTGGGTGAAAAATAATAGAGTATTGTAGTTATTAACACGAGGCGGGCGAGTGGTTCGTAAGGGATATGTAAATCCGTGGCAGGATGAACCCGCTACTGGTGTGGACCGTCTACATGTTCGCTTTCCATGTGCTGTCATCAATGCTTTGGTGGATACGACCTATGGGTGGGCAGGCTGGTTGGTATGTTCGCGTCGGCTACTATTAAATTGTGATTTACCTTTTCAAAGGCGGTCTTTCAGGCGTGTTGTGTCTGGCCTTCTCTGCCACTACACAGGGCTGTTACTTAAAATCTATTCGTTCATTCCGAGCCAACAATAATATTATCATAGTAGCACAGCATTAACTCGAACAAGCTATATCGTATCTTTTCTTGAGGGAATACGACAGCCCCTTTAGCAAACCGTTCCTCCGAATTACTGGCGGGTTGAACACTAGCGCGCTCGGGCTCCTTTACGCGCAGGAGATGGCAACGCTACGGGAGTTGAAAGACCCCTTTAATACTTGATTAGCTTCAATATGGAGGCCTTGGTCAAGCCTAGGTAGCCATTTAACTTAGTGTGAGTTGCGGAGTCTCTCCCCCTAACCGATCACTCGAGGGGCGCCTTTTCGGGGTGGTGGATAAGTTATGTTCGCGAAATGTGCTGTCGGATTATACTATTTGTGGACCCGTGCCATTATGTCTTTACGCAGTTGCTCACAGCGGTTACCAGAATCCTTGCCTTGTCATAAACCACCTTCCCTCTTTTTAAATAACAAGCAATGATAATATAATTATCATCTCTATCCAGCATTCAAAGGAGAAACACAAACCACAAGAGACCGGCATGTACTGTTGGGATAACGCCCGAATGCGAGGGAATTAAAACTGCCAGGTGTAAACTAGAATTGGTCACGATAATGGCACTGGTTCCCAACTCTATCATACCTAGAGAAAACAGAGATTTAGGAACCAGGGTCGACCTTACAAGCAGACTCAATTATCATACTCAGGAGGTCCATGAAGCCATTCTGCGCGATACGTATATTCCAGGCAAACCTCGTGGCATTCACCTCTACCACAAGAGGGTATATACAACGGCGATATCCATCAGTAAGGTCTTGAGGACGACAAGGAATGACCTTTAAGTCAGTGACGGGGTGCCCACCACCCCAACTGCGCATGGGGTTGCGGGGGCGTCAGAATGTGGAATTACTATCGGGAAAGAGAGGGGGGTTTAGCCTTTCTAGTCGGTTGCCGCGGCTGACACCTTGCAGCCCTGGTTGAATTTCGGTGAGTATGGCTTATGGCCTCTATCAGATGATCTTTCGGGTTTGAGCCACACAACACCCGCAGACCACGGATTCGTGGTTTCCAATCACCTAGCTATCGTACATACCAACAATCGTACTTCCGGCATTTCATTCTAGAAGATTCCTACGACGATTAGTTGTGTGCATCTTGAAAACTCCGTATGAAGGCTCTATTAGGGAAATAAAGGTAAGAGATTATTGGAGAAAGCCCCACACGGCCCCTAGTCCTGCGACCTTTGGAAGATCCAACTAGTAAGTTAAGAAAACATTCGCAAAGAGCTGCAAGCAAATTTTGTAACTATAAACAGTCATGGCGCTGTCTCCCCTTCCATACACCCCCGTTCCTCACCCCACTGCAAAAGAAGAGAAATATCTTGGCCTTGTTTCTCACAACAAACTGAAGCCCCTTACCTAGCTAGTAGCAGCAAGATCAAATATCAGCATAGGAATCAATCACCGCCATGGAGAAGACTAAATAGCGCCAGTCAGAAAAAGCGTTGATTCAAGTTGTTAGAATAGTAAAAGTACCTTGATGGAGAAATGGAAGAAGGGTGGCAATTCAGACATGGGTGGTATCAACGGCGGGGGGGGTCTCGGTAGTTGTAACGGTATCGGTATTGGGAGGTGTGAGATGTAGGTTGAGTATAGCTAACCTGGTTCCACCAGGGTGGATAGGTGAGATGTTGGCAGAAGTGGGATCTGTAGTATCCATAGCTGCGGGAAAGCTGTCGAGGTTTAGGAAAAGATTTTGATTCAAAGCTGAACTAATGGCATCAGCCATCATTTGCTCCAACTCAGACATGAATGACCGCTCCTGCCCCCCCATCTCAGAACAGATTCCGGTAAAGTTTTCGTCTATAGGTAAGGTGATAAGATTGGTGTCAGCGATTAAATACGCCTCTTCGTTGTTGTTGTTGTCTTCTGGAGTTCTCTTGCACATGTTCCCAACCGTGCGGGGTGGCAAACACGGTCCCGGCGGGCGGTCGTCCCGGGCGTCCCGGGCGAGGTGGTGAGGACGGCAGGGCATGGCGTTCGACCTCTGCCAAGACGGCAGTCCGAGGTGTTGACGCCCGCGCCCCGCAGTCTTAGAACATAATATGGCATCTTCCCGCCATTACTTACTGGGCCCGGCCATTACGATACCTACGGGGCGTTGCCGTCTCCTACGGGGCGCGGCCGTCATCCGCAGTCTCCCGTACAAACAAGGTAAATCCCGCCCACCGATCCATCCCGGTCATCCACCAATGAACTCCCGTCCTTCCCGTCCGTACCCCGGGACCGACAGACTGGACGATTGGGTTCACTGGCCCAAGCTCGATGGAAATCTCTCTTCCAGAGCAACTTTTATTATATGAGTGAGGGTCTCCGCAAGAGCAGTATCAAAGGATGAGAACATTCACATAAGCTCCTTACCCAGTCCTTTAAGTGGGTGTTCAAACATTTCTTGACTTTGGAGACATGTTCAATGCAATTCATATCAACGTTGACAACCTTTGTATCCAACTCAAAAACAGCTACAGAAATCTCGTCTTCTCTGCGGGACTATATATCATTGATCATCCGCTTCACGATTGCATGAATCGATCTTTTGCCCATGAGTTTGTGAGCTGTAGTCATCTTTTCAAGCCGCTTGATGAGAGGATCAATACGTGTAGTGAGCTCCTTGTCTAGCCTGAAAGTTATATGTGGAAGCTTCTTGTTTAATGAGGCTGTAAAGGTAGCCCACAATGGCTTGTCAAGCTAAGAATCGAGCTCTTTGAGTTTCACATTAACATGTGAATTGAGGGCCGTAACGCTTTTACGGAGAGACGAGGCAAGTGTTGAAATTCACGAAGCCTTTTTGGTCTGGAATACCTGGTCTGTGACCCGGTATAAAAACGGTAATGCATGAGTTTAGTTGGAAAGATGTTTGAACCAGGGTTAGTGTGTTTTAGGAAGGAATGTAAAGGAACGCTAGATGTTTTGGGCAGGGGTTAGTTGTTGCAGGATTGTCGGAGTGGTGTCAGATGTTGCATGAGAAAGGAAATGGAGAGCACTAGGGCGTTAGTGTTCAGCCCGCTTGAATGGTGCTACAGTTTGTGTAGCACTAGGTTACCGCGAAACGTTTGGAAGTGACGAGAGTGTTTTGGAATTGTCTGATGCTACAAGGAGATTGTTTCCGAAGAGCCTTGAGGTAGCGGTTGGAAACACGGTGGATTCTTCATGACAGCAGAGAAGATAGTGCGGGCTTGCGAACAGCAGAATGGTTCGCTGCAAGGGAAGATATTTGTATATATAGGGCACCTCCGACAACGTAGAAAATAAAAGGACCAACATTGACTCTCCCACGAACATAGCCTATTTTATTATACGGTACCTAGGGTAAAGTGACCAATTTTATTGGCTAAAGCTATCAAATATGAGAGGAACCAGCAAATAGACGGGACACTACTCGCTTATCCTTTCCAACAATATCTCCGCTTCCCCGTATCTTGCTGTGGTGCTCACCAGGTATTCGGCTCTTGGAAGTATTGGTGGTAATTAGAAGAGAGAATGGTTGATATTTTCGAGAAACTCTATCCGAATACTGTAGCTAATGATATAATTGGTACATATTGACAAGCGTTTATAACCTTTTTAAGTACTTGGACTGCAGCGACTGTGTCTGGATAACTCTGTCACAGGCTACGAATGAACTTTCCTACCCTGAGTCACAAACCCACGTTGAACTGTTCAACACTCAGTTTGAGTACCCTTGTTTGCGAGAAAACGAGCAGCTGAGGTTGTGACGACATGCCATAACTCTGGTACCTGTAGTGTATTGTTAATCATCGGCGCTTACACGAAAGCTGGCCTACGAGCTTTGGTTAGTATTATGTTTTTTCGTTTGATGTGTAGGGGGATCGGTAGGAACGAGGGTCGTACATGAGCGAAAACGAGAACCGGGAGGTGGATAAAAGGCGACTCGGATAGAACAGCCGTAAATGAAAACAACTAGAACAAGGAGCGATATAACCGCGGTGAAGAATTACTCTGTACAAAGACCGGCGGAACCATTACCGGTGCAGGAACCGATAGAAAAGCGAGGAACCGCAGCGGTAGAGACAAATAGTACGTGAACGGTAAGAACTAGAATGGGTCGTAAGGAGATGGACCGTGAACTAACGGAGAAGATAGGATCCTGATAGGAAGACTCCCGGTAGATTAGCTATTGTTTTTTTGTCTTTCGAGAGTGCCGCTCACCCACTATTGTAGAATGATAAGTCTCAAAGTTAACAGACCTCCATCGGTATCTTTTATTTCTCTCATCTGTGCCTTTCTCAAATCAGTTCTATTCAAGCCTAGAATTTTTTTACCGGAGGTGTCCTATATATACACAAGCTGTTTCTTTGCAAACATCTTCCTCGTCCATCAACCTCTCAGAATCCCATACCAAATTCCCACCCTAATGCCATAGCGTTCCTTTCGCCCGAGTCCTTCAAACATACCCCGAAGCAATTCCCCAAGCTACAGCTGTTCCAGATAGCCCTGATACCTTCATGCTTCTTCTCAGGTTTCCTAACTCTTATAGTGCGACACCTGATTGTCCTTTAGACCTCCGGAGAGTAACCTGTTTCTTCCGGTATCACTAGTGCTAATTCCTGAACCCTTCAAAACACTTCACCTTGCACTAATAACTAGTTCTCACACACACACCTACTCAAATGCTGACCTTTATTAGCTTGTTCCACCATTGCACCTCCAAACCACCTCCAAACAACCCTCCCCTCATCCTCCAAACTATGGAAGCTTCATGATTTTCAACACCCTATACTTTTTTAATTAAAAGGATAAAGCGATATTGAAAAGGACAACACCATTGCTCTTTCCCCCCGATGATTCTGTGTTTGACAATTCCTTCTTGGACATGGTGTTGGGTGGGGCTTGGTATTTCTAAGAGTTGGAGAGAGGAAAGAGACTGATTCCTCCCTTCCCATATTATGGAGACTGCAGGAAACATGGCACAATAAACAATCCTCTAGGAATTTATGTCACTCGATCTTTAGTGTATCGTTGGCAGTCTGTTTGGTGTGTTGTACTCTACGTCATGATATGATATTATGATATGATAATAGTCAAGTGGCTGTAGACAAAACCTATCCTAGTCGCCCAAACCTAGCACGATATCATATCAAGAACTACCAGGTGAAGAAGCACCAAGGTCTTTACATCATGTACATTAAAGGCCCGCAGGCGTCAATTCGACTGTGCGATTGTTGGGCTTTAGACAGCAATCACTAACAGAAAGCAGCGTGATAATAAAAGACAACGAAATAAAACAGCGATTACTAAATTCCCCGTGAATAATATTGCACGGCCAAAAGTGGGCAAGCTCACAAAGTCTCTTCCCAATTGACTTTTATTCAACGACTCTCTCTCTCTGCTCGTTCGCCCTCGCTCCACACAACTAACTAAACTGACAAGACTAGACAGGTGGATAAACAAATGACAAAGATCACCCATCCTATCCTTCATACCATCACGGCATACCGGAATCTCAAACACCTCCCACACTCGGCTTCATTTCCTCCACGACCTCGCTTGCTATCAAGCATGCAAACAAAAGAAAGAACAAACGATGGTCTCAACCAAGACTCTGCAATCGCTTTCCATGCTCCTATTTATTCCTGCGCTCACACTGCCTTCCACGATTACGTGCTAAGAAGGGAAATACAGGAAAACTCCGAATTGTCTATAACACCCGCAGCCATTTACATCACTCTCCATTTGAGGCGCTATGGTATCCAAATTGGTATCTAATGCATTGGGTATAGGAACGCGATACAGGGAGCAATAACATTAGCCTTTAGTTTTCAACTCGAGGATTGATGGCAGGCCCCGCACACGGGATGGCGTACGGGTATTTAAACCAGCTCCACATCCCCACTGTCACCATTCCATCGTCACAAGCGATTCGCACCGTCATCAACCAAACACAAAAACCAACAATCTCTTATCACAGCCTGGGGCAGAAAATAGGCGGAACTAGAACACGGTTCGGCCCTCGTACCCGGGCAAACCCTCCATGCTTAATGCCCACTAACGCGAAAGAACCGCTGCAGAGAGCGGCGCGAGAGCGATCTGGTCCTTCCCATGGCATTATGCACAGCGTCGCTCCTCTGTCCCTGTGTCAATTTGTAGCGTTGGCTGTACTGATAGCCTATCAGGTGGGTGAGGTTGCAATCATGGAAACGCTCGGACCGGTGGCCTGATAGCAACACAGTGGTGCTGGGGGGTGGGGACCTCATTCAGGAGTTGGGGACCGTAATGCGTAGAACAGCAATGTCGCAGTACCTGTAGGCGATGCGGGAAGGGGGGTATTGTGGGACAGTGAGACCTCAATCACATATCCCTAGAAGATGGGGTTAGTGGAACCCTGGTCAAGAGAATACAGGAGTCTATGTTTCGGGCGAGTAGGGGGATGGGAATGGACAGGAAGATTGGACGGGTGAGTGTGGTGACCAGTAAGCCCACGATGTGTTGTTGAAATCTCACAATCCAGCTACAAGACAGAGAAAAGGGTTTAACTGGAAACCACCACAAGGTGGGTCTTGAACTTTCCCACGTTGCTTGTCGGACCAAGACCCAATCGACATATTATGCAGGCACTTCAACTATGTAATTCAAGGCATAATCGCTAGCTGTGGGGGTTGCTGGAAATCTTCCTCCTCGAATAAGTATAAAAATACATTATTGATATACGTTATTGTTGTAGACACAAAACTAATTTTTTACATCTGACCACGGTATGCTAGAAAACCAGCTGTACCGTATCACAGGGATAGTTGTAGAGTTCAGCAAATCTTCAAGGACAAGGGGGAATGGGGTGGTGAACGATATACACCGGAAGCGAGGTAGACTGTGCTTTATTTATCCTTATTTTGACACACTCCGAACCCGAACCATCCTACAGAGGATAGCTGAGGGTATATAAGACCGAAGGGCGGCAGGAGTGAGGAACCAACCGCCAAAGATAAAAGAGAGAAAGATCGCTGCTTGTACCATCTCCATTAGCTTGCAATGCAATGTCACAGGCTAGTCCCAAAGAGACTCATAAACTGTGATACATATCCATGTATGGAGTGGGAACAAAGATACAAACAAAAGACTGTGTTTGCAATGGAAAAAGAAACAAAACATCGCCCCAAAGCTAATCCCATATATCCACATATCTCCATCCATCACTCTATAGCCCCATCGCACCAGGAAATCCCACCATGGTTACGACAAAGTTAGCAAAGGAGAGTACGGTGCTTATTCGTTCAACTACGTACGCAGCGGTCAAGAACCAGTTTCGGAAGAGAAAAGAAGGTAATGAAATGGAAAACAGAAGAGGAAGAGGAAAGATGGTAGGCAAAAAAAAAACTAGGAAAATATTGAGGGAACCATTTTCTGGCGAAAATGAATAATGCAGAAATTCAAATCAATTAAGACAAGAAGGAAACCCTCATCGTCGCGACGCACGGGAAACGGAGGTAAACCGCAATTTTGGAGAACAAAGACATATCCAAGGGACATATCCAGGGCTAAAAAATGGCAAACAGTAGCTAGGGAGCATGGGGCAGTATATCAAAATAATAAAGCTTTCGTACTTCTTTTTGGAGTTGTAACTTATATTACCCACCATGATCACGATTAGCCATCTGTTTCCTTCTTTCAATTTGCCTTGCGTTGAAAAGGGGATTGGAGATCCAAGCCATTGCATATCCCCCTCCCACTGGAGACCTGCCCACATTGGCTTCCCAATCCCGTTCACTCTTCAAGAACCATTCACCTTCACGTTGTCGGACTCCATTTTGGAATCCTGTTCGTCTAGCCACAGGTTCCTAGTGTCATCATTCGCGGCGGCCATCTAGGCATCGAAGATAGTGCACTGACGCTCAAGCTCAATAATCTTCGAGTTCCGCTTGTCAAGGTTTCTCTCCCGTTCCTTTCGGTCATCCTCCCAGAATTTCGCAAGCCTCTCGATTTCTTCGAGAAGCTGCCTATCTCCTGGTTAGCACATCTGGTGCGGAAAGAATGTAGAACACCTATAGTGCATCATCTGTACATGGATTTCAACTCCCATATGCTCCTCTTTAACGGTGGGACTACGGACCTGAAAAGCGAGACAACGACCATCAATGTGTTTTTGGGTATTCAGCCTGCCAGCCGGAATATGGGCGTCGGGTATCGGGGTCAACCAGCCGCGTGACTTGCAACACACCATTTCCCGCCCTCCTCCGATTCAAAGTTGATTATTTTGCCGAAGTAGATTGGAGATCTACCTCCACCGAAATCCATGGATGGCCAAACCAGGCCACCGTCATCCCCAACATTGCTCCTGGTATCCCCTACCCCCGATCCTTTGGCAACACCATTAAATTTGGATTAGACATCAGAACTCACTACTCCACAAACCTCATGTATCGTGCAGCAGGGAGATCTAGGATGGACCGGATTTTCCATAGTAATGAAAGCTGAGAGAGATTACATGCGCGTAGTGCCGGGGGGTGGAGTAGTGAACGCGCTCGCGGGGCCAGGTTCGCGCTCGCGAGTTTGTTCCATAATCACGAGTATAATAAATTTTACTTTGGTGGACTTCTGGTTGTAGTGTCCGCGATTTGAAGACAACAGATGGATTTTCGCGCGCCATGTAATGACCCCCTCAAAACTCTCTCCCAAACTAAGCTTTGAGGGGTTTAGGTTGGCGGTTATCGCTTCCGAGATTCTGATATTACTCTGGCACCAGGGCAGGGCTCTCGTCGTCATAAACGGCAGGTCGAGTTACCGGCTGGGCTGGGAACACAAAACCAATCAAGTTTCAGGGTTTCAAGCTCTCTGCCCTGCCACGCAAATGTGACCGAATGAGCGCGGGTTTGCACGAGACCCGCACACAATTAGCAAGGATCAGGGTTCCGAATAGCCCGACCGGTCGGGTCTTGGAGGCAGGACCAGACTTGCCAGTCCTGGTCGATACCGTGACCGGACTGGTCCCAGGCTGGTCTTTATAAAGGGTTGCGTAGTCATGTAATATCACTCGTCTAATGGTCCGAAAAAAATTGATACTCGTGATTCTTGCCCCTAATCTAAGCTAGGCACTATTTCCATTCTGACTCTCCTGAGACTCTGCAGTATAACCCACGGAAAAAATGGGTTTAATCAAGATAATCTTTATTTGAACGTAAAAAAAAAGTGTGATAAAAATAGTAAAAAGTAACATAGGATGCTAATTCGGTTAATGGCCCGTGAATATCCTATTGCTTGGCGGGCCTGGTCAGACCGGTCCTAGCCGAGTCAGTCCCATAATCCTGACCCACCAAGTCTGTCTAATTTCCACCATTAGACTAGACTTGACTCCTGACCGGACTGGCGGTCCTGTGCGGTCTTCCGCGGACCATTCGGAACCCTGGCAAGAATTTCCGAAGCAACTAATAAAGCTTGGGAAATTCTTCCATCTGAGTAGTGCAAGTGACTGCAAGTTCTAAATATATACTAGCTATCCGGAGAAGGGTCCAGTACTAGAGCCCGGCTTTCTCACTACATTTTCTAGCGCAATATATTAGTGCTATTCCCTAACATTTCATCAAATTACAGGCCAGAAGAGCAGAAGCGATTCGAATATTATTATATCATACCGTAAATGTTAAGCTACACGGCTTTAAGAGGTAAAAACCATGCAGTATATTGTTTACTCTAGCCTCATGGTTCTTGGTTAGGATGCAAAAGTGAGTCTATTCCGATCCATAGAAATGTAGTAATTTTTCAAATTTCCTCCATCAGTAAAATTGGGCAAAACGCGAAGCGCCGTACAACAAGCCGCATAATATTTCGCCCGCAACAGGTGGCTTCAGTGATACAAATTTAATGCTGGACAATATATTTACCCTCTCCATTCACAAATATACATTTTGCATTCCTCTTGAAGTGCAGGTCGGCGGTATTATTGTTATAGAAATGACGGGAATTCTGCCGGATCACCATGGAATTAAGAGCGGTTCACCATTGGATACAAAATTAACTGATCGACATTGCCCGAATGATGCACCATTGCCAATGCTAGCCGACGGCAGTAGAATATAACCAATACCTTTCCAATATTTTCAAGCAAAGTCAAACGAGAACTTTTGAAATAGATGTTGGAAAACTAATACCATCGTATACAAAGATAAAATGATAGTCTTCATTACCAGAATACCAGTATGGACGGAGCACGAGCCTGACTCGGCTGGCCAAGGCCAGTAGTTGGGTGATCAGTATTTCCACCCTTGCACTAGATAAAGCACTCCAGTACTCATAAATCAGGCATTCTTAGTTGTCAGTATTCGAGCTCGGTTGGTAGCGGAAAATTTCTTTCGGTCTACTTTCGGCACGCCGGCAATGCTCTCTACCGTGAATATGCCACTCAAGTTGTCCTCTATGGTAAGAGCAATGTATGAGTGTGGGGTTCAGATTTTTGTAGCCTGCGATTGCCTAACTCAGTCACTTGTATGAACAGGTTAGTACCCTATTCGGATAGCGCGGATTCAATTTGTAGAAATGCGGGCTACAATGCAAGGTCACACAGCTTACTGATAAACTAACCATTGCATATAAAACAGAATGATGGCTGTAGTTCCTGTGAATTTCTTTAACACTTAAAATCCCCAACTCTGAGTTTCTAGGATTGGCAAAGTTCCATGATCAGATAGTTTCACTATCTCTCTTATTGCTTTTACAACTAAATTTATCTTTGAGATGCATGTTACCCTTTTTCCAAACCATTTATTAAATGGCTCAAATTTAGCTAACTTTTGAGCAGTGCTTGACATCAGCTATACTGCCCTGGTTACATGAATCAGGTAGGATATAGATGATGTGGAAGCAGTAAAGTGGTATTCTAAAGGTCAAATGAAGTCATAACACTTTAATATGACTCTCCATGATGCACCTAGTAAGTTTACCTTGTCGCAATTCTGAAAGTTATAAGCTATTTATTAATATAATTTTAGTGATAAAATCATTCATAGGTAAATATGCAGGAACAGAAAAGGTTCCTGACATTACATTTCCACCATCAATCAAGTTCATTTCTAGACAGTTTCTGTCAGTGGTGCTAGAGAGTGGATTGTCACAATTGCACAATTCACTGCTAACAAATAGTCAACTTTGGCTTCATGGTAGTAGAGGTACCATCAAAGTTGTCATTTGATGCAATGCCTTTCACCCTAATTGGGAACATAAGTTTAAAGCCTCAATTACAATGTGTTCCCTTAACTATTATAGTACTACCCACATATCTCATTGAGTATAATCCCACATTTTCCTTCCTGAACTGACTTTTGTGCAGAAGCTGATTGCATTTTATTTAATCCAGAAAGTTTTTACCTCATCGAAGGTCCAGTTGCAGAACCTCGTCATTCCTACAGCTGAACTCTTCAGTTGCAAGCCTACAGATCAAGTGGAATTAAACACGAGACTTTCACTCAATATTAAATGTCTTCCAGAACTGGTAGTGTTAATAGTATGGGGACTCACTTAAGCTGTTTTGTTTTATGTTTTGTTTTAAATATTGCTTTGATACTTGATTTGTTTTAATAAGGTTTTGTTTCATGTTTTGTTTTTACTATTGCTTTGAAACTTTGTTTGTTTTATATTTTGTTTTAAGTATCATTTGATACTTAAGCTGCTTTACTACAAAGTATTGATTGATACATTTGATTATTTTCGTTCATGTCAGATATAAACAAATTTATGTATGTAAGATCACCGGAGTCAACAATGAAAAAAGAAGAATTCGACAGATAGTATTTCAATGTACTTGGTGAAACTGTTACTTCTACTAAGTTTTCACATTATATCTTTGCAGCCTCCTATATTTTGGAGCTCTCAGCTTCTCTCCAGAAGAGCGTACTATGTGTCCAGTATAATATTCTTTCCTAAAATTTAAATAGCACATATCAAACACATCACAGATTGCAGATACTATTCTTCAAATAGGATACCATCTGGACTAAGATACATTGGGTACCTGCAATCATGGTTTCTTAAGTTTTATTTTCATATACTATATCTTTTTAAAGTTACACTATGGAAGTAATATTTTATACTATTTTCAATAACTAGAAAATTAATAAATTATGTTTGTATATAGAGAATATTTTGAAGAATCTTACTTTCAAGATGTTTGGAGTTATTACTAGTAACAGTTTACTAATTCCTTGTGTTGATATTGTCAAAAAGATTATCAGCGATTAATATCAAACAGATATATACTTATAAGTATATTGACAGCGGCCTACTTAGCTGTTACTACTAGAACTAACTTTATATCAATTTGGACTGATTATATATACTTACCTTCATTAACTTCCTGTAATGAATACATATAACAAACATAATGCAGCAGGGAAGTATAGTAGCATTTTCAATCCATTCTTGGTTGATAATATTACTTATATTCTAGCCAGCGATTAATGAACTGATCAGGGCATGCATTATAGTAATTATAAGGTGTACTATTAGTGTTTCAAGGAACATAGATCTGGAATAATCATTTGAAAATGTGAGTCTGCTGAAATAGACTGAAAAGTATGATTTCAAATAAAGGATGGTGATCTGGCTGGGCACCTTAAGGCAACTCGAGTGTGACCAGATACCTATCATCGCCCAAATATAATTATCTTTCTTTCGTGGCTTCATCTCATTACTTGATTTATCAATTTGTTTTTCACTCACATGTCTGGCTTTTGATTAGTACTCTCATCAGATTTTATAAATTTGTACGGTTTTTGAATACTGTAGGAGTGCCTGTTACCGGCCTTATTTCCCAACTCAGTGTTGCAACACAAAATAAACATCTTGAAACAGGAGCTACTACAGGACACATGAACAATATGTTGAGAGGCTTGACTAGCCAGATGCAGGCTTGTTAAGGAAAAGGTCATATATAATGCGAAGTCTAAGACAAAAATTAAACCTGGTAGCTCTCTAAACATGCTCCATAAAACCAGTAGCACGTAGCGTTTACAGGCAATTGGGTGGCGTGTACGAGCCCGGCTCATGTACAGGACTATTGGCTCCGGTAAGAGCTGGACCTCTGAAATTTTGCTAGTTCAACCCACACAGTCATTTGGCCTGTGTCACCTGTCTGTTGGGAAACTTGCGAATAATACTTTTGGGGACTAGAAATTGAATTTCTGTTACCATATTATTAAGGACCATCGGTGTCCCACATGCAATCCACTGCAATCAACTAGCGCAAATTGTAGATAAATTGGTAGACGCCTCGTGGGTCAACTCTTTTTTCAATCTCAATGTAAAGAGTCACGCATAACAGCTAAATTAGTAAGACATACCCAATGTCTAGTTCAGAGTATCCAATCGATTGCTCGAACAGTGTTTGAAAGTTCTATCATCCATCCCACTGCGGCCACCCAGTGATTGTAGGTTAATACCTTACAACCACTACCGGCTTAGCTCAATTACAGTTCTCTCCCTTACTTTCACAAAAGAAATCTGAGATATGTATCCATAAACCATGAACCCAAGCGACCGTACTGACCCAGGCGTTTTCATGAACGGAAAGGCCGGACTGAGGGAAAGCGGTTTGTACAAACCAAAACCTAGCCCGGCAGGTTTACCCGCGTGCCGATGTTACCAGAGATCACTTGTTTTTCATTACTAATAACTGTTTTATTATTCAGCAGGATTAATCTTTTCACAAAGTAACCAGGTATACACAAATTCACCCAAGCCAGTTAGAGATTTGTGTGACGAATGGTATAGGGTGTTTTGAGGTTGGACAGTATATATTATTACGATGGTTCATCGGCAGATGACACAGATTTGTCTTAAGCGAGATATAGCGCCGGTTGAAATGTCGCTACTATTATCCTATTGCGGGCGATTTAGAATGGAAAGCCCCCAGGCTGTCAATAGATATCCTCAGATTACCTGTGCACCGGGCGGCTTTACCCGGGTACATGGAGGCTTTGCCTGAGCATCTGGCAGCTTTGACCCATGTTACGGCAAACTCGACCAGGTGGTTCCCTGCGTGCCGCCGGGCTTTGGCGGCCACTGAGAATTGCGACCCGAACGACTCCGGCATCTCCAAATCAAGGCTGTACTGACAGGACTTCCGACCCATGGTCCGGAGTATAGTCCCAACCTGGGCGCTTGGGATACTATAACTGTTTAATAATGGGTAGATTAAATATAACGAGCCCAACAGATATGGGGTACCTAACAACGCAGGTGGATAAGATATTATTTATCCATGGTACCCCGCTGCACAATTTTCACAGCATGTCTTGGTAGTTTAAGGTAGAGAAATCACTATATAGCGGTGAATAACTAGCCTTTTTAAGTTTACAACCTAATCAACAGCAACGTCCGTAATCTAATTTGAAAATTGTTGCCGACGACTAGACAAGAACATAACCCATTTGCCTAATACATCCATCAAGCCTCCGCCGAAGCACCTTCATGCAGAGTGGTAGTTCTGTCTTAGGGTTCAATTAAGCGGGGACATCCCCACAAAAAAGCTCGTCAATGGTAATATACGGGTTTGATTGAATCTCAGCGGTAACAGGAAAGATTTGCTAGCCGAAGTATACCCAAATTAGATACTACAGGGTAGGAAATATGGTGTGGAGGAGAGGATAATCATACCCAATGAGCACTAGACACAGCCCCACATACGGTAGCCCGACGCATGGTCAGAGCAGCTCGGATCCGATTCTGTTCATGGGGCCTAAAGGCCTTACATAATATCATGACTTTGACAGCACCCGCTGTCCCCAAAAGACAGAGACGACAGTCTTTAATCAACTGCTCGCTGGTATCTTCCCAGCCCGACTCAAGCACAATAGAAGGATAGGATATTGGCACGTAATTGATTAACGGAGCCCAAGCCCAGTCTGGTACCTTTCTGGAACCCGAATTGTCACCAATATAGTTATCCTGGGCTTGTGTTGAATTAGCGGTGAATTAGATGTTTGTAGGATCTAGAAAGGGAGATCATACTTGGTCTACAACATGCGATTTTATACAGGTTAGCTATACCGAGGTGGCCATCCCCAATCCACCTCGCAAACCCATTCTCCATCCATGTAATCGCTACGTCGTAAAGAGTTGTGGGAACAGCTATTCTTAAATATCTATGAAGAGCAGAGTAGTGATGTCTAGTAAACATTAACAAGTGCCTTCCAAAATGGGTGAGATACTTACAGAATACAACTTTCATCAAATGCATATTCAGGGAGGTACAGGTCAGCTTGGATTTCAGAGCCCACATTGCGGTCGATGTCTGGAAATATGAGAATTGGTGGGTTAAGGGTTTTCTGGACCTTCCTAATTTTGCTGACAATTTCTTTCGCTATTTTCTTAGTATTGAGATGCGTTTGCCGAGATATCTTGTGTTCGAATGCGGGCCGGCTCAAGGCACACGGTACCAAGGGGCGATATTGGTGCCGTGTCACGTACAACCTGTTTCCCGATTCGATAGGATCAAGCTGGAAGTCATACAAGGGTAAAGGACAGCTTGTGCCACGAGCCTTTCAGGTAGTTCGTTGGAGAGTTTATGCCCTAGGCGGAAAAGAACCCAATTTGGGTGTTCCTCATAATATTAAAAGAAATTGCCCGCCCGTGTGTGAACCACACTGGTGAGAACAAATTTGTATTCTTGTTTTAATATGATAAGCTAATATAAAATAGGTTTACTAAATCTTTACTATATCTAGTAGAAGCTCTCAATTTGAATTTATTAGATATCTGATAGGATAATCATACTAAATATACAAAGATCTTTGAAACATAAGAATATTAGCAAAAACTCCCTCCAGACTGTAAGGGTTGTATTTTTCTTGTCCATAGTTGAACAACAGTGATCTTGAAATTTACTAAAATTAGCTGTTTGATTATTTCAGACTTTCAAGACTTGATATAATTGATTCAATTAGCTTTCATATTACAAAGGTTGGCTAAAAGTGAAGCTTAATCCAGCCTGTTTGCTCCTCTCAATTTTCCAACTCTTGTCTCTGTTTCAGAGTAATATTTTCCTCAATCTACTAGCATATTATTTCCTGACAGCTAACACCTGTATTCCTCCCCCAACCAATCCAAAACCCATGTAGCTTTCAATTGTTTCTTCTGCCTTAAAACACCTTTACTAATAGCTTTACTAAAGCAATCCCTTTGCAAGCTGTCCGCCAATTTGTTCCAAAAACATTGTTTGGAGCATAAATGGCAAGAATACCATGCTGGAAGGAGATGGTATAAGTCTACCAAATGAACTATTTTTCTTCTTGATATTCAATCGTATTTCCAAGCAGGTTCGTAAATACAGTACGAATTTCTGCATTGTTGATCATTAGTAAAAAGCCATCAAGGACGGGTTTCAGTGTCCAAATATCAACTAAAGCAGCTCATTGTACTTTCTTCAACTCTCCTTCTTGAATACTAGCCCTTGCCTGATGTTGAGCTGTTTGAACCAATAGCCTATTGGAATTGTCATTTGGAAAGGTAGTTATTTTGTGACAAATTATCAGGGGTCAATCGAAGGTATCTCAAATTGTACTCTTATTGGTAAGAAAGGTCATCCATTACTGGGTAGTAGTTGAGGTATCTAAGTGTCCAAAGTTGTCCGAGTGAGTATGTTACAAGTGAGTAAGTATAGCTAGGAAAAAGAAGGAAAGAAAACACCTAGAGAACGAAAGAAACAGATAAAGAAAAGCGTGGCCTTGATCCAGTCCGCCCCAGGTAGAGTTGCACGGAGTTAGGCATGGCTGGAGCTGTCGCTGCCCTTGTAGTGGGACATTGTTACTACGATATGTCCCCCATCTAGTAATGCGTATACTAAGGTACTTCGTAGGCTAGGTGGATAGACAATAATAAACATGAATAATGAAGAACCAAAGTTGTAGGAAGGATGGTGACTTGAGGGATACTAGACGACAGAGATTGGCTTCCTGTGAAGGTAGTTGGTAAAACCGGGCGTCATTGAGCTATGACCGCATACTGGCTGTACAACCGGCAATACCTTTCACCACCACCCTCCGCGACAGCCAAGCCTTCCAACAGGCCATTGTTCCATGAGCTTTACCCAATTAGCGTTAGGTTGTACTAACCTGTCTTTGGGTTTCAAATTGCACTGTTGAAAGGAGTTGAGATCAATAAGTATAAAGAGTAAATTTTGTATGAAAATAGGATTGATTAAAAGGAGAAAAGCAGAGTGAAGATGGTAGAAAGAAAGAGATTTGAAATGCAGATTCAGCCGCTGAACTATTTAAATTAATATATATAAATTTTATTTTTGTTAAAAGATATATTTTTATTGTAGTACATGACTGTTGAAAATGATGAAGCTTCTACACCAATCCAGGGTAAGGAGATGATCATTGGATAGTAAACTGAGATGGAGATGTTTTTGTTTATTTAAAGATGGTGGATGTCAAAGGTGTAAGTTGGATCGAGAAGTAAAGTGTAGCAGAAGGATTTAACAAGTTTTAGTTGGAAGGAAAACAAAAAGATTAAATATATAGAATTAACGCTTACTAGTAGTGGAATTTGAAATATGTAACATTAGTTCAGGTATTAAATAATGGGGAAAGATTATATGTATTGAGAACATTTGAGATGATGGGTTGCATGGAAGACAAGAGATCAGTATACAGTCAGATATGTGTTTCAAAGAAATGGAATCTGTTAGAAGAGGTTTGAAGGATTACTTGGTTGGTGTTAAAATGTTAGAGCTTGTAGTACAGGAGGATAAGAAGATATATAAGGTGTTCACACGATGCTAATCACGTTTCGGGATAAGGTACCATAATTGACAGGTGGCCTGCTCTGTCAGACAGGAGGCGAGAGCTATGAACTAAAAGAGTCTTTAAAGGTGTACTGGAAAACCAAAGAGTAATCATTTAACCAAGTTTATTAAAATACTATTTTTTGAAATCTTCCATTTCTATCATAGAATCAGGCAGTGAGTAAATACACAATTCTGTTCACATTAGATGGAGACAACCTGATAGACTAGGGAGTTAATGAGGTTAATCAAGATTCGTTCCTCTGGATAGAAATTGTCTAGGATGGCTCAGAATACACAGGATTTATTTATGACTACCAAAAGCCAAGTCAAATAGGTAAAGTAGAATCGGAACAATCATAGTCCATTGTTAAGATCTCTTCTCTCTTGCTGGATGATATCTAAATACTTGGAGGTCACTGGGATGTTTATATTCTGCATGGTAGTTTTTGCAAACTACATTTATGCATGATACAACTATGTACCTTTCTGATTATAACTCACAATGTCAGTAATTCTTGTAGTACAAACAACATGAGACCCCGAAACCCACTATGCTTTTTTCGCTAATTATGATATTGCCTAGTCAGAACTATACTGTTTCCAATTGTAATTTTCTAATTATTAGAGTCTTGAGACTTGTAGCCCCGCTTTCAAGTCGAAGTCAGTTGGCACCAATTATTTCCACCTCTGATTAAATGCTTAGTTTCACCTGTGAATTCTATCTGCTGATTTGTGTTGTGATTGTAGCCTTCCTAGGTCACCTAACCTCCACCCTCCTTATCTCTATGTTCAATAGACCGATTTCTGCACCAGGAATTCCTACTAATATAGAGCAGTATATTCTACCAGAATAATATATAAAGCCACAGTCAAAAATACCTGGTCACTCTGGGCAACCAGGTGTTGATTGAGGTACTTGTAGTCGAAACTGTTGCTGCAACTATGACGCATGACTGGATCTAGTTGTAATACTTTATGAAGTCCGTTAGCTTCTATGATAATGTTCTTCAGAGTGTTAGACTATTCTAATTATTGTAGGGTGAGTGCCAATGTATTGGCTTCACGTTAAGATCCTTCACCATTAGATACCATATCATTGTGCAAAAACCTCATGTAATTTATCACCCATGCCAAAGATGTCACATATTTCAATCCTAGTAACTCTCCGGGTAGTTGTTGGATATACTCTGTTTTACTTCTCAGACATTAACAAAACTCCCCCATCATATAAATGGTGAACAGGATCTGGTCAGATGTACCACAGTGGCATATATGGTATTATTCTGACACTTTCAATACAAGAATTATATAGTCACAGAATGCAACTCCGGTAAATATGTGTGATGATGTGCGAGACCTGTCAGGGTGCCAGAGAAGAGCGTTTCAGACAAGAGATTCTGATTCCGAGTAGAGTTACAGTACTTAGCATAGTTCCTGAGTATCGGATACCAGTATTAGTAACAGTTTATACATAGTAACAGAAATTAATCCCAGGTATTAAGTGATACACTTTGGTAAAATCACTTAAGTATTAAAACTATACTTTAGACAAAACACAAAACAAAACCATATATCAAATAATTGTTAAAACCAATCAAGTATCAAGGCAATACCTAAAACAAAACTAGAAACAAAAAAAATAACCTACTACCGGTATTAGTTACATTCCTCAAAACTTAATAACTGTGGTAGCAAATAAAGCCTAAGAATCCTGAAAGTTACTGTACTCAGCAGGGTCAAAAAACTGATCTTTTTCTAACCTTGAAGCATTTTTGGAGCTACACAAAGGACATATTATATTTGAAAAGAAACAACAATATTCAAAGAAATGTACACTGCAGTAGTCAAGAATGCCAGACTCATGATTTCTTCTTAGCCATATTTCTTTGCAATTGGAGCTGTAATCTGTCCCAAAAGCAGCTAAGTAATCTTCAGGTTGGATAATATTGCAGTTCAATAACAGTCCAACAAGCTGCTATGGCTGACTGAAATTAAGATCTACAATAATTAACATTCTTATGGTATTCGGATGGTTAACAGTGACTAGAGGCAGTAGTTGAGGACATATTCTATTGCTTTATTATCCTCATTGCAGCTTCCAAACTCTAACATGAGACCTGGTATCCAAATCTCATCCCTTGCCTCTCGTTCTTGTATCTATCACCTAACTTCCATTATACTTAGTTTCAAGCACATCACAATGTAGTTGAATATTGCCTGTAGGGTATTGTTGAGCTTGTTGACTTCAAACCTCTTATTTACCATATCTATAGTATGCTCCAGTTAATGCAGTCATTTCCAGCTATTTTCGCTTGCTGGGTCTTCTCTCCATTTGACTAGGCACTGTTTCTTTCTATACTAAAGGTAGTGATTTTTGATTTCTTCTACTTTCTATTCTGTCTTCTTATCAATGCTAATACGAGCCGAGTGTGAGTCTATTCTTTTAGGCCACTTAGAATAATCATTAGAGTAGAGGTGTTTGACAGCAGTGGTGTCAAAAACGGTGGTATTATGGCAATACATGTATCTATCACTCTGGATAGTCTAGCTTTCCATATGCTTATCAAAAAATAGGATATTGAATAGTTCTCAATATGAGGCATGTAGTTTCTTACTGCATCCTATATTGGTATTATAGATATTACTGTAGACCATAAGCATATCACCTACTAGAACAGGCAGGTACTTCCATTATTGCATCGGAGCAGTAGTTTTACAGCTGAATGGTGGATCTTTAACTGCATGAAAAGCGTCATTACTAATCCCGTGATGGCAGTTCAGGTTGTGATCTGAGGTCAAGATATAGGAGTTCTTGAAGTAGGTTGTAGGTAGGAGGGACTATTGCTGGCTGGCGATTGCTTTGTATGATGACTTTTGATGAGTGACAAAGTATCTTGCATTGATATAAGTCGTGGGTCTGGCAAGAGTGCGTGTCCTATTAGTGTGTCCTTCTTTGATCACGTTTAGAATTCCATTTCAAATTTTCTGGATTCTTTGTTCTACTTAGCTACTAGTTACGTGATATCTGTGAGCGGCTATAATGTGGTTAATTCGAAAAGGAGTTAAGGTCTGTTTCCAGAACCTGGCTGTAAGTCATAAACCAGATTGTAATAATGAAGATTGATGAAGTGGCGGAAAGGTTTTCACATAACTTGTACTTGTGAGTTATTGGTATTTATTGTTTTGAGATGACTCACGGTTGTAAGTCATATTATGTTATAGCTTTTATACATGACTCTTGCTTATATGTTACAAGTCTAATACATGTGATGTTGTTGGAAGATATAACATATTATCAGGTTTAAGATTGGTTAAGGTATGTTGTAAAGTTGACTCAGTCAAGTCAGCAGAGGATCTCTCATAATACCTACTTGTAAGTCAAAGGATATGGTAATGTAAAGGTATGAGTCATGTAGGATTAGGATTGGGTGAGGTGTTTGTATAAATACCGAGGTCCATAAACTCCCAGTACAGCATGCTCCGCGCCCTCTTCTTTCCCCCCCCTACGTTTTACTTCTGCTTTCAATACCATCTGCATCTGGTGAACAAACTCTTCGAACCTAAGAATCCTCCAAGCATACACCCAGGGACTCTCTCGCCTTGCTAGGCAATGGACCCCTCCACTTACTCACGTTCCGGCACACCTGTCTCCAACGAGGGCGCTGGCTCCTACCCTCCCCCATGGCCGTCGTCGGCTGCTCCAATCCTCCCCCTTCACAAGAACCTAGCCAGGCTGATCCTCTCTGCGAGAGCCCTGCTATACTGGCCCCCTGAATGCCTACCCTCTATCTCCTGCCAGGAGGTGCTAGAACTCTCTACTGGAGAATGCTACCTGCTTCCCCTCATCTCCTCTCTCGTGCATGGCATGTCCGCCCTCTCCTGAACTGTCGATGAGCTCAATACCAGAATTCACGACCTACTATCCCAAATTGCCAACACACTGCCTTCAAACAACACCGCGGTCAACGCCACCAACATTTCAGCAAGCTCTGTGTCCTCCCTCTAAGCATCCATCAGGGATCTGTCAACTAGGTTGGTGGCAAACCCTACTCCTCTGCCCCAACCACCTGTGTTGGCCCCTACTGCCCCACTCCATCGGCCTTCCCAAAAGGGTAAAGTGTCTGCTACTAACATCACAGCCCTCACCCTTCCTGAGGTGCTTCCCTCGGGCTATCCGGCATTCTATGACCCCGACCTGCCCAGTTATGACATGGCGATAGGCAAGTACAAGAGCAACCCTACTACCTACGCGGCCAAATATCCAAGGACATGGGATGCACAGCAGTGGAGGGATGGCAAGTACCCCGACTGGGCTGAATTCCTCCCTGACATCTCCAACCCACATGACCCCCACCTGGCAAGACCAGACCATCATATTCTGAGGCCGTGTCCTCAGGGCCTTCAAGGGCCAAGAAGAAACAAGGTTGCTCCGCCCTCTCTCATCAGCACAAGTCGCGAAAACAGTCCCAAGGCCGGTTAGTCCTCCCGCTCCTAGGGCACTGCCCGCTGCTGAGAGAAGGTTCTTTACCCCTCGATCCCTTGCTGCTCATCACACCGTGAGTAGAGAAATAGCGGCTTCATTCCATAACACCATGGCAACGGTCCTTAAAGAGGCCAACTGCCCTCTTCCAAAAGCATTTACAGCCAAAGTCAATGACCGTGGCACAATAACCGTCTTTGTCCTCGATCCTCACACTCCGGCCACCGCATACGTACCATACTACCGAGCCCTCTCCTCCCTTCTTAATAATGCCTACCCAGTTGTCAATAACCACTACCTCGGTTTCCGTCCTGCCCCCAACGAGATGCAGCTAGTGGTCCACTCCCTCCCCGTCTCATTCCATCCTGACTATCAAGAGGCCCTGTTGGGGACCCTAAGGGAAACTATTGTTAATGTCAAGGAAGTATGAATCCTCTCAGCGCGGTTCCTCGCTCAAGACGAGGAGATTCGCCTCTTCAAGGAAAATACCTCATGTATCGTCACGGTCGCGCCCACGGATGTGGACAAGATGGTGGGAAGGACCGTCCTCTATGCCTCATGTTGCCGGATTGAACGAGCCTTCTCCGCGAACACATTCACTGAATGCAAAGATTTTTGAGGTTACGGCCACCAAGCACCCAGATGCAAGACCGACCACCCAGTCTGACCAATATGCGCCCTTAGCCATACAAAGGCGACCTACCGCTGCCAGAACCCGACATGCCCCAAGGGCGGCAACCTCAAACCAGTTGCCTACTGTTGCCCCACCTCCGTCCCCTTCTGTACCTATTGCTCCTCTGCTCACCCTGCCTTCGATCAGTCATGCACACACCGTCCGAAACCCCCTCCCCTGCCCACCTCCGAGTCCCCTCCCCGAGAGGAAGAAGAGATGGATACGGAGGACGATGGAGGAGAGAGTCCTTCCTCGAGACTGCCTTGGCCCTAGAACCTTGCTCCTTCCGTGGACTTGGGAGATGGCCTCGCCACCAGAGCCGCCCCCAACCTCCCTTTCTCGACCCCGTTCCGAAGACATGGAAGTGTCTTTCCAGTCCCCAGTACCCCATGATGCCCACAAGGAACTGACACCTCCCGTACCCAGGCGGACGTCACTCCCAACCCAGTCCCCAAACCACTAGTGAGCTCGTCCCGTTAATGCACGACAACCACTCTACTCCCCCTCCTTTCCCGGTTACTACTACTCCTCAGCAGAGTACTAGCTCTTTTTCCCTCATTCAACACAACTGCATTGGTAGCGGGAATGTGTTTCCAGCACTCTTTAATGCTTTGGTAGCTTTGCCCTCCCCTCCTGTACTGGTTGCCCTTCAAGACCCTCCATTCTTTCGTGGAAAACTACGACATTTCGCAGGCTTCAAGTCCTTTTCTCCCCCAATGCGTTTAGGGGAGAAGCCACGGGTAGCAGTTTTTGCACTACGTTTCTTTTTTGATGTTGTTTCTTTGGTTCCTGTGTTTTTCGACAACTCAGCCCTGATGGCAGTGGATGTCTACACACTGCGTAGCTTGTTTGACTCCTCCTATGAGAGGTTTCGTCTAGTTAATCTTTATTCCCTTTGGACGTCATCATTGCTATACCGTGCGGTTTCCCAAAAGGAGGTTTACCCTGTTCTCAACTTCCCCACTCTAGTGGTGGGCGATTTCAATATCCACTACCCTCAATGGGATCCCAACCGGCCACTACGGAAAAGGGAAATCTGAACCTCCACCCCTTACACTGATCTGTCACAAGAACGGTGCTTCTCCCTCCTAAATATTCCCGGAGTTTTTACTCGATTCTCACTAGGCCAAGAACATAGGCCATCTGGCGTTCGCCAATCAGCACCTCGCGCCTTTCGTGGAAACATGGCATGCGTTTCTCCAGTCTACCGGGTCCGACCATGTCCCGATATCCATAACGTTAACGTCTCCACTTCTCTCTCCCCCTCAGCTTACACTCCATTGGAGAGCTACCAACTGGTCCAAGGTCCTGGAAGACCTGGGTATCCTCACGATTCCGCTGCCCCTGCCCCTCCCGACTCAGCAAGCACTTAGTATGTCGCTCGACATCAACCTTGGCAGGATTCGCTTAGTCCTGGCCAGACATACACCAATGAAAAAGCCCTCAACAAGATCAAAGCCCTGGTGGTCTGACACCCAGTCTGACTTGAGGAAAGTCCACCACTCTTGTGTCCAAGAGGCCTGTATATCCCCTTCGAATGACACTCGGGCCTCTGCTCGCTTGGCCAAGAACGCCTATTTCAAGTCTATCAAGAAGGCTAAGAAGGAGCACTGGTCACATTTTCTTGAGAGTGCTGCCCCTCAAAACGTGTGGACGGCCATGAGATTTGTATTGAGGAAACCCCCAGAATGCTTCCCATCCCTTCTACAGGCAACCTCACCAATGGAGCTGAACGATACCCTTCTTTCTCACTTCTTCCCTCCTAGGCCCCTTGGCTTTTGCCCACCTATTCGCAGGGCCCTCAAGGATGCACCCCCCTTTTGGAGGCAGAGATAGCAGTAGCTCTCAACAAGTCCTCTTCCTTCTCGGCCCCTGGTCCCGACCTTTTTCCTTACTCCATTTGGAATAAGATTAATATATCCTGTCCCTCCCTACTGGTTGAACCTCTCTCTCCGCTGGTCTCATTCTGTTTTCACCCGGTATCACTCAAGATGGCGAATGTTGTCGTACTAGACAAACTAGGCAAGCCCTGTTATGACGCCTCTGCTTCATTCCGAATAATTGTCCTCCTTGAAACAGTCTCCAGCATACTTGAAAGGATAATAGCAAACCGCCTCTGACCGCTGGCTAGATCGCTTATCCTGCTCTACCACTACTAATGCGGATCCCTTCCAGGGCTTAGCCCCTTCAATGCCTGTGCAACTCTGGCTCACCAAGTCCAAACGCTGCAATGTCCCTAATTGGTTTCATCCACCTTGTTGCTTGATATCAAAGGGGGATTTGACAATGTCTCCCCTTACGACCTCTTCCATATGCTTCAGTTGAAGGGCATACCTCCAGACCTCTGCTCCTGGGTTAGGTCCTTCCTAACTGGAAGACAGTACTGCCTTATCTTCCAGGGATCGCCCAGGGTTTTCAAACCAGTTCAGGTTGGTACCCCACAAGGCTCACCAATATCACCTCTTCTGTTTGTCATCTATGTCTCGTCCCTCCACTTTCCGGTACCGTGTGGGCTGATCCTGTCCTATGTGGACGACTTCACAGTTACTGTTGCCTCCAGCTCCTACAGGAGGAATGTCCAACGCCTCCAGCATCTAGTTAAGATGTTGACTCAAAGGGGCAGGCATCTTGGGGTCTCCATCTCTGTACCCAAAACTGAACTAATACACTGGAAGAACCTCGGACAAAGTGACCTGGCTTCCAACCTTGCCATCATTGTTGATGGACTCCTTTTGCGCCCCTCCGGGATGGTCTGTTGGCTCGGCCATTGGTTTGAGCATGCCTCCTGTTCCCTCCAGTGGGCTACCAACACCTACTTCTCGAAACATCTTGCACTTGCCCAAGGTGCCTTCTCCATGCTCAAGAGACTATTGGGTCCCGGCAAGGGGCTCGACTCTTCCTCTACCATAGGCTAGCGTCCTCCCTCCTCGCACCTATACTGCTCTTTGGTGCAGACTTGTTCTCACACTCATCTACCATGACAGACCGTCTTGCTCTCTTTTGGAGACAGGTCCAGCGATGGGTGACCAACTGTTTCTCTGAGACACCTACCAGCATCCTCCCCTGCAAGTCGGCTCTTCCACTGATATAATAGCTTATTGAACAACGTCAGCGCCTTGCGGTACTGAGGATGGTTTACCTCCCCTAGGAAAGAAATCCGGCCACAGCACGACTGCACTGCTCATTCCCTACAACCTCTAGTTACCGCTCTCCAGAGGACCACCGTGCCCTGCCGGTGGGGCGTACGCCGGGCTACAGGCCCCTAAAGTGGAAAATGCCTGAGCCCACTCCTCCGGTATGGAGGCATCTGCCACTCGATGCAATAGCCCACTGTGTGGGCAAACATGTTGGTCATCTCGCTCGTGTACCCCTAGCATGACCCGCTCTGCTCCCTGAGCACCTGCCCCTCGTAGACCCTGGTGTCGCCCCGTTCCCAGCCCTCCAGCAAGGCTGCTATCAGTTCCTCCTGAATGTGTGGTTCAAACTGTAGCCACCACCACCCCGATAGGCCTACAGCCCTCGCTTTTGCCCCACCCCTTCATGGGATTGGGTATATTCATAGCAGGCAGAATCCACCAGATGAGGTCAGGAAAAGGCTATCTGGCTGCCCATCACTCCTGGAGAGACCCGGATGCCTCGGATACGTGCCCCTACTCCGAGGAGGAGCCGGAGTCTTTCCATCACGCCATTCTCAAATACCCCTCCTACAGCAGAGCCAGAGACGCCCACCTCCCAGGGGTTGAGTGCCTGGATAAAGGGAAACCCATTTGCACATTGCCGGAACTGCATCACGGTCTATCTGCCATATAGCCACAACCTCAGTTGGCTTCCTCACGGACATGCCTGCATTTAGATACCCCTCCCTGGGGCCCCACTACTCGAGAGCACCTCTTCCTCACTTGGTTCCTCGCCCTCAGCCTAGGCCGCTGGGGAGAGCATGCTCTTTTGGTTTCCTTGTTGCTAGGATTTCTTCATAGTTAGTTTGAATGTTACCCTTTATAGTTAGCTGTTTGTGCACTTAGAGATATTGGTTGTTCGTGCTTGTTGGAGGCACTAGTTGGTTTTCCATTGTTTTGGGTTGATGTGGGATTAAGGTTTTGTTTACGCCATAGCTACCACTGCATGTGAGTTCTTGTCACTAAATAATGAATTCATGATGATAAAAAAAAATAAAAAACAAAAATAAAAAAAGCTAAAAAAAAAAGGGTCGCACAGTACAGCATGCTCCATCGCTCCTATTTGCCTCCCACATGTTTTGGCAACACCACGTCAACTATCTTTGGCCCCCCCAGCTGCCCTCTGCCTCCTCGATGGTTCCTGCCTCGGGGCACAGTTAACTCTTCCATCCCCTCCCGCTTGGGCCTCGCTTGTCTCTTGTCTGCTTGATGGAGATATTATCTGGGCTCGCCCAGTAGTCCTGTCTTGCCAATAGGGGCTCGCTTATGTTTGGCACAGTCGGCTTCCTCTCTTCACTTCTGGACAGCGTTGGCAGTGGTGGACGTCCTTCTCCCCACTTGCAGGATGCCCGTTGGGGAATGCGTAGGCTAGTAACCTCGGGGTCTGTCTCGCGGTAAGATTTGACGATACCTTCCTAGTCGCTCAGTTCTAGTTTGGTTACCTTCCACACCTCGCCCTTCCACCTCCCTACCACCAGTAGGATCCCTTCTACTTAGTGACGCTATCTCTCGGAGAACAAGGGACTAGATGAGTGACGCGGTCATACGGCAGGTTTTGTTTCGGTTGGGTCATCACTGGGGCTTTGGGGCCTTCCTCCCTTTTTCTCCTTTGTTGCGTCGGCTTGTACCCAACTACTGCCGGCTGGTACCCTACTACATCTCCCTCTTTTGCTGCTTGTGGCAGCAACTTTGGCCCTCCCCGACGGACAGCTTGGGGCTCTTGTTCTGCCAATACCTCCTGCTTACAGTGGGGGCTCTTTCCTTTCTGTTTCTCCTGCTTGCGACCGTGGGCTATATGCCCAAGACATACGTTTATGTCACCTATATGGCGCACCAATTTGTTTTTTCGACTTTACAGGCGAGGCCTGGCCATTGGTTTGTCTCCAGCAAGGGGCACGGGTTAGGTTGATATCTGGTTGTTGTAGGCGAGGGACTGGCTTCAGCCTTTGGTTGGGGGTTACTCTGGTCTGCGATTTTCTCTCTTCGATGGGGAGTGTACAGTTGGGATGGGAGTTTTCCTTGCTTTGAAGATTGAGTTTCTGGGCTTTCTGTCTTTACCGTTTGTAGATAGCCATGTGGGAGACTGGCGGGGGAGCTTTTTAAACCGAGGACTGGTTGGGTGTTGGTGGCTCTAGGTGAGAGCCCTCCCTGTACAAGCAGTGGGCTCTTAGGGGCTGGCCTCTCACTCCTGCCGTGTGCCTTTTTGGGGCCACGGTCTTTCTTCTGGCTGCTGGAGAACAAGGCGGGGTGGAGGTGCGGGTCTGCATGGTGAGAGCTGATATGACGCGTGGCCTTACTTTTGTTAAAACGGATAAATAAATAAAATTATAAAAAATAAAAAATAAAAAATACAATTATAATGAAACACCCCCAGTACAGCACGCTCCGTCGCTCCTATTTTCCTCCCACATAGTTTGGCAACACCACGTCAACTATCGTGGGCCCCCCCCACTCCCCTCTGCCACGTCAGTTGTTCCTGCTTAGAGGCACGGTTAACTCTTCCATTCTCTCCCGCTTTGGCCTCCCTTGGCTCTTGTCTACTTGATGGCTGAGTTATCTGGGCTCGCCCAGTAGTCCTGTCCTGCTAATAGGGGCTCACTTAGCTTTAGTATGGTTGGCTTCCTCTCTTCGCTTGAGGACGGCACTGGCAGTTGTGGACGTCCGTCTCCCCACTTGCACGATTCCAGTTGCGGAACTCCTCGGTTAGTAACTTCGGGGTCTGTCTCGCGGTGAGATTTGGCCATACCCTCCTAGTCACTCGGTTCAAGTCGTGTTGCTTTCCACACCTCGCCCTTCCACCTTCCTACTGCCGGTGGGATCCCTTCCACTAAGTAACGCTATCTCTCGGAAAACAAGGGACTATATGAGAGACGTGGTAATACGGCGATAGGTTTTGATTGGTTGGGTCTCGTCTGGGGCTTTTGGCCCTTCCTCCATTTTTCTCTTTGGTCGTGTCGGCTGGTATCCCACTACTGTCGGCTGGTACCCTACTACCTCTGTTTCTATTGCTGCTTGGGGCAGCCGCATTGGCCCTCCCGGACAGACGGCTGGGGCGCTCGTTCTGCCAATACCTCGTGCTTACCGTGGGCGCTCGTTCCTTTCTTTTTCTCCTGCTTGTGACCGTGGGCTATATGCCGAAGAAATACGTTTATGTCACCTATACGGCGCACCTATTTGTTTTTTCGACTTCATGGCTGAGGCCTGGCCATTGGTTTATCCCAAGTAAGGGGCATGGGTTAGGTTGGTATCTGGTTGTTGTAGTCGAGGGATTGGTTTCTGCCCTTGATTTGGGGTTCCTCTGGTTTGGGTTTTCTTCTATTCAGTGGGGAGTGGACTGTGGGGATGGGGATTTTCCTTGCCTTGAAGGATAGGTTTCTGGGCGTTCTGTCTTTACTGTTTGTAGATAGCTGTGCGGGAGACTTGGTGGAGAGTTTTTTAAACGGAGGACTGGTTGGGTATTGGTGGCTCTACGCGAGACCCCTCCGCGCTCAAGTCTTGGGACCTTAGGGTTGTGCACCTGGCTGCAGTTATTAGCCTTTCTGGTGTCACTGGTTTTCTTCTGGCTGCTTGAGAACAAGGCGGGGTGGAGGTGCGGGTCTACATGGCGAAAGCTGATATGACCCCTGGCCTTACTTTCTTTAAAATGGATAAATCAATAAGATTATAAAAAAAAATGAACAAAAATCGACTCCCAGTACCGAAAGCTATCTGGCCGCCCACCGATCCTGGAGAGACCCAGATGCCCCGGACACATCCCACCACTGCAAGGAGGAACCTGAGTCTTTCCATCACGCCCTTCTGGACTGCCTCTTTCATAGTAGAGCCAGAGACGCCCACCTCCCAGGGGTTGAGTGCCTGGACGATGGGGAACCCATTTGCACATCGCCAGAACTACTTCACAGCCTATCTGCCTACATAGCCGTCACCTCAGTTGGCTTCACCCTGGACATGCCTGCACGTAGACACCCCCCCCCAAGGGCCCGACCCCTAGAGAGCCCCACTTCCTCACTTGGTTTATCGCCCTCGGCCTAAGCCATTGGTCAGAACACGCTCCCTTGGTTTCCTTCCTTGTAGGATTTCTCTATTTTTAGTTTGCATGTTTCCCTTTATAGTTAGCTGTTTATGCACTTTGCGATATGGGTTGTTCACGCATGTTGGAGGCACTGGTTTGGTTTCCGTTATTTTGGTTGGATTTGGGATTAAGGTTTTGTTTACACTATAGCTACCACTGCATGCGAGTTCTTGTACGTAAACAATGAATACATGATGATAAAAAAATTTAAAAAATTTAAAAAAACCCCCAGTACAGAATAATGGGAGCACCTGCCGCTCCCCTATAGTACAGTATCTCTGCCCACACAAGTCCCACCAATACGGAGTAGTGCTGGGTCTCAATTCGTTTCTAGCATGCATAACCCTTGATGACAAAGTCCAGATACTCCAATGACCACATCTTGTGATCTCTACCCTTTTTCGCAACGTTAAAGTTGGCTTTGACAAGATCTCCTCCAACGACCTCTTTTATGTACTATACTATAAAGGAGTCCCCCCATACTTCTGCTCTTCCACCAGGTCCTTCCTCACAAGCAGGTAATGTTGCCATATATTTCAGCTCTCTCCCGGTGTTTTTTAACCATTATATGTCGGTACCCTGCAAGGTTTCCTTGATCTCTCAACTTTCCTTTGTGATTAACATCTCCTCACTCTACTTTCTGAGCCTACTGGGCCTGATCCTTTCTTTTGTGGATAGCTACATAGTGAAAGTGGCCTCCAACCCCTACAGAAGAAATGTACAACACTTATAATATCTAGTGAAGATGTTGTTACAGATACATAGAAGACTGGGTATTTCCATTGCAGTAGCAAAGGAACAGGGCTCTTGCATTGGTATACCCCGTGTTAGCCAAGTACTACCTCTAATTAGGGCCCTGTAAGTATCTTATCCCATTCCTCTGCCATCTCCTAACTTTCTCGCTTCGTATACTAATTCTTCTATACTGCGTGGACCTTTCTAACGCCTCTACCTCCATGACAGACTGCCTGGCCATCTTCTGGAGACAAGGCCAGAGATGGGCCACAAAGCACTTCCAAGAAACTGGAACTGACATCCTCTCCTTTGAGTGGGTCTTACTACTGATACAATACCTTATTAAGTTCCGCTTGTGGCTAGCTGCTCTTAGGCTGGGTGACCCTCTCCTGCATGCAACAGGATGACACTACTCCTTCACTGCTCCTTCGCTGCCAACTCCCGCTTTTGCTTGCCCGAAGACTATTCCATGCTTGCAGTAGGCATTATGACAGGTTAAACTCCCTTGCACTGGAATATCTCTGAGCCGTCATCTACGATATTAAGACTTCTTCCTCTATATGCCAGAGCCTACAGTGTTCCTAACTACATAGGCCATACTCCACATGTACTCCCTGTATCTGACACTCTCCTCCTGTTACTGTTACCCCACCCGGTGTCTGGTAGCCCTCCATTACAAGAATTCAAGTAAAGTTGCAAATTACTGCTTCTCTACTCTTGGACTAATCAATGCCTACTCCCGCTGCAGTATAAGTATTCACCTATTCTCATCCTCTACCCCTCCATGAGCCCTGGCAAGTTCATTGCAGGGCGCATCCATCAAGGATGGTTAGGTACGAGCTACCTTGCGGGTTACCACTCCTGGTAGAACCAGGATACCACCCACCAATGTCCTTACTGTAAGACGAAACCTGTATGCTTCCACCATGCCATCCTTACCTGTTCTTCCCACAGTGTTGCCTGAAACCTACACATCTCTGAAGTTGACAGGCTAAGCGAGAAAGGGCCCCTCAGGTTATCAGCTGCTCTCCAAGGAGGGCAAGCATCCTACATTTCGTCTACTTCGACAGGATTGACTCATCAGATGCGGGCTTTCAGATATCAACCCCTACAGACCCTGGCTTATAGTTGTCCAGCCCTCCCTAACGCTGCACCGCTCCAGATTATAAGATGGCAGAAAAAGCGTTATCTCGTTAGTCTCCTTTATAATATATTTCACTTGAAGTAGTTTAAATATTTCTCTTTGTATTTAGCTTTATGTGTCTTGCATTATTGGATGTTTACCAAATTTAATAGCACTGGTTTGGTTTCCTCTATTATAGTTTACTTTGGGATGCAGGTTTTATTTATACCATAGCTAGTTCAGCATGCGAGTTCTTGTATCTTAATAAAAAATACATAATTATAAAAAAAAAAAAAAAGGCCCTTCCATTCAGCACACACCGTTACTCATATTTTCCTCCCACATAGTTTGGTAACAACTCGTTAACAATTGTTGGCCCCCTACTCTCCTCTGCCTCCTCAATGGTTCCTGTGTAGGTACACAGTTTACTCTTCCATCCTCTTCTATTTTTGCCTTGCTTGTTCCTTGTCTGCTTTGTAGGAGAGATATCTAAGCTCACTCAATAGTCCTTTCTTACTAATAGGAGCTTGTTCAGCTTTGGTATAGTCAGCCGCCTCATTTCACTTTCAGTTGGCACTGGTAGTGGTGGACATGGTTCTCTCCACTTCGGCGATTCCGGTTGGGGAATGCCTATACTAATAGCTTAAGTTCTCTCTCGCAGTGAGACTTGCTCATATCCTCCTAGTTACTTGGTTCAAGTTATGGTTGCCTTCCTCTCCTCACTCTTCTACCTCCCTACTACTGGTGGCATCCCTTTCACTATGTGATGCTATAGATTGGAGAACAAGGAACTACATAAGAGATGTGGTAAAATGGCAATAATTGGCTTTCTATGGTCAGCTTTACACCAAGGCCTTTGGCTCTCTCTCAACCTCCCACATCCTTTACATCAGCTCACACCATGCTGCCTCCTCTTCTTTCCTAGTATACTACTACCCCCTCGCAGCACCTAGTATTCCTGGGTTTTGGCCTGGTGCCTGCCTACAGTCTACTTTTAGCTAGCACCCCAGTACTGGGTAGCATCACGACTGCCAAACTAGTGACTACTTGTACTTATTGGAAATTAAACTAGAACTCAGTATTTTAAATAAAACAATATTGCCAGACACATTTGTTACTAAAACCATGGAGCCAAATTATTGTTATCTGCAATCTATAACACTTCCTAGAGCAGTTTCCAAAGGACTAAGACTAGTCCGAACTGAGCAATATCTATGGCCACAAACTTGATGTGATTTTTGAGCACAATTTTCCATTCCAACCGAAGCTGGAAAACGATTGAAATCAAATCCAATGTACCTGTATGGAGGTAACTGTTGTGCATGTACGTTATTAGCTACCCAATCAGATTTTAAGGTACAAACATCAGGATTGTAAGAGGAAATTGAAAATGGATGATATCTGGTCATATTCTACCTCCTCTTCTACTGTGAAATAAGTTTAATTGAGTAATATTAGGATGCTGTAAAGCAATATACTTGCAAGAATTATGAGAATAACTTTTGCTCTCTTAAGCTATTAGTACCTCAAGCAATATCATCCATTCTACCGCAGCCTTTGTAGAAATAGCTTGCTCGGATAGTATGTATTATAAATGCTTACCGCCTTAATGTTGTGTATACATCACCGGAGTGTGAAAGTTTAGTTTATACAAAATGCAAATCTCATTGGCAGATTACTCCAACTACTAATACAGATTTAACATAATCTGTTTCTTCTTCTTTTAAATACTTTACAGTTATGTACTTTTAGTTTGTAATTGAACTTGATTAATCAATAACTTACCACCATCATATATTCATGTGCACAATACTGAGGAAATTACATAGATCTTAAATTATTACACAATAGATTTAAATATAAGTAAAAAAAACAGCGCTTCATAAAGGAACAAAATTCTTATGGTAGATAATTTTTAAAAGTAAATGAAATTGCAGGTGTTGATGAATTGTGATTTCAATTGTAAAGACCTAATTCCTTACAGGGTTAAGTATTACATGTTGCATGAGCTAGGTGCATGCTTTAGATGCAATGCACCTTACAACTAATTATCATTGGGTCAGGGCTTAGGGTTTACAATTTAGGATAAAAACTTTAGGGCACGTATGTATTGTATGCATGGTATAAAATTCATTGTCAAAAATACGGTATTTTATAATAATATACGTATTTTTGAAAACCCTAGGCCTGAACCTCTATCGCGCTAGCTCACTGTTCCCTGCGTCATGTAGTATAGGGTCAGGGTGGGATGTAGTCCTGGGCATCCTGGTTACGATAACTTAGGTAAGGACAACAGGGTGCACCATTGAACTTTCTTGATCACTGCCTTTCTAGGTTTGAACGGCGAGACCTGTTGTCTCAGTCCTAATGGTATCTTACAGTGGTCGTCTTCCTGGCACGAGCATTACCTGTAGCATCTAACCCATCAACTATAGGAATCCATCATTACCCACAGGATTTGACCATTACCTACAGGAGCCAGGCGTTACCAGTAGGAACCTAACATATCCCACCTCTTGAGTAGACTATGGTTCCGGCTTTCTATAATCAATACCTGGTGTGTTGCATTGGGGACGCCTTGGCATCAACTTAATATAATACAAAATTAGTGCAAGTTTTATTTTTATTCAGTATTTTTTTATAATACTTGTCTATAAAGAATCTATCAGTATCACAATATCTATTTTAACCACAATGTTCTACGATATGTTATCATTTTTTTCCATTGTTATTAAGATAATTAGGGTGTCCTCCTTATCGTCAGTAAATCGGATAGTTAGAAATTTAAACCAGAGAGATAAATTATCTGGAGAATAACAGATAACTATAATTCTGGTGAGGTATATGATTCAGAAAGGGATAGCCATCAGGTCTGTAAAAATTATGGAGAAATTCAATGTCTCATAAGTGCCACCTGATTTGAATGTGCACTGATTTTGTGTTGGATTACATTGATGTCAAGGCGTCCCCCCCAATGCAACGCCCGAGGTGTTGTGTTGTGTATAGACGGCCGGAATTATACAAGACCCTCTGTAAGTCCTGGGTGGTGGTGGGGGTGCGCGTCAAAATGCCCGCCCGTCCCATCCGGACCTGAAGGCGAAAGCAACCTTCTTTCCTCGCCTTCTCCTCTCCTCGCCATACATCCTTCCTTCCCCCCTCACCCACATCTCTTCTCCCTCACCACCTATCCTCCCTCAATACACATTCGTTTTACCGAGAACAAGCTTCCCTTAACAAGTCTAAGCCTTATTGATATCCACTTGTCCTCTTTGAGTTTAATTTACTTTGAGCAACTTAGCGCTCCGAAATCATTCTTTTCTCATCACGTCAGCCAATTATGGATGACTCGGAGGATCTCCCCAATGTCAAATACTCCGTGGGTACTGCCCCATCTCCGCATAGTACCGTTGAACAAACTGTCTGGGGTGATCAACCAGTAGTGGTATGTTTACTCCCTTTCGCTCCCGGCACCAATTTTACTTTATTTTTTGTGAGACTGGTTATTATTGCCAATCATTATTTAATGATTATTGAACAACACAAATTGGTTACTAACTGGATCGTGTAGCCTCTCTATATTGGGATGGCTGCTACTATGACTTGTGACAGTGCACTCAATATTGCCTTCTCAATTCGCGACCATCATTGCATAATTAATTCCTTCGCCAAAGAATTAACCCTCAGTGATGGCAACAATATCCCGGGCGAGATTAGGGCAGATATCGTAGAAACGATTACAGACCTTTCCAACTCTAACCAGGGTAAATTCGTGGGCGCTGGTGTTACACTAGGTCTAGACGAAATTTGTCCCGGAATTTCTCCATACATTTGGAAAACTCTGGATATTGTCTGCGTGCTATTGAAGGTGCAGACGAGAAGATGCGGGACATTTGGTGATACTATTATCAACGCTGCCGAGCAGGCAGATTTCGCAGCACAAGAGTGCATTGGGTATTTTGACCAAGACCATAACCCGATTGTCAGAATTGGTTCCAGAAATCAGGTGTTGCCAGACGGAAAAGGAGCTATTAAGTTAGTCGAGGGCTTGACGGATTACGAAAGTACGGTTCACAAGGTTACTTGGAACACACTTCACAAGTATGCTTTTGAGTTGAGGGGATACAATGATGGTCAAATCACAGGAGACGCTGAGCGTTCACCAGTTAAAATAGCCTTTTTCTCGGCTACCCCGCAGGGAGGTGGGGTAGCGTTAATGAGGCATGCTTTGGCGAGGTTTTGCTCGGAATTGGGTGTTGATATGAGTTGGTTTGTTCCCATCTCATTCATAGCACATAGCATAGCATTTGTTTGCTAATGTGCGTGACAGGTACATTCCAGAGCCCGATGCCGAGGCTTTTAGAATAACCAAGACGAATCACAACATCCTCCAAGGTGTTCCAAAGCCAGGAGTGAGATTTGACGATGAGAAGCAGTCCTTGCTTAATGATTGGATTAGGAGAAATGCCGAGAGATATTGGCTCTCACCTGGGGGTCCACTTGCTCCGGGAGGAGCCGACGTCGTTGTTATCGATGATCCCCAAATGCCGGGTCTGATTCCGTTAATCAAAAAGGCTCGCCCCGAAGTCAAGATTATTTACCGGTCCCATATCGAAGTCCGCAAGGACCTGGTTGAACGGGTTGGTAGCCCTCAAGAACAGGTATGGCAGTGGATCTGGGACTATGTGAAAGAAGCGGATGTCTTTATCAGTCATCCGGTTGACAAATTTGTTCCGCATAATGTTCCATTTAACATGATTGGATTAATGCCTGCTTGCACTGATTGGTTAGTTTTCTCGCCTCCGAATGATTTTCGTGCACTAATGAATACAGGCTTGATGGTCTTAACAAACCCTTGCGAGAATGGGATTTAAAGTTTTATCATCACAATCTTCATAATTTATGCAACGAGAGGAAAATGTAAGTTAAGCTTGCAAAAGATTTGTTCATCTTGATGATAAAATTACTAACTCTGTTGGTTGCTCCCAGGAACCATCTGCTGTACCCTGCAAGAGAGTATATCACTCAAATTGCGAGATTCGACCCTAGCAAAGGAATTCCCGAGGTCATTGAATCCTACCGCAAATTGTGCGATCGCATGATCAATGATGCTCCCGAAAGGCTTCCTCCCCAGTTGCTGATGTATGCTAAACTCTATACTCATGTCAAGTCATTGGTTCTTGAACAATTTCATACTGACTAATTTAGTTGTGGACATGGGGCTATCGATGATCCAGATGCCGAGTTAGTTTTCGCTGAAACCACAAAGTTGCTTAAGCAGTCGACATATGCTGCCATTGCAAATGATGTGGTTGTGGTGCGAATTGGGCCAAGTGATCAAAGTACGTCTTCTTCCGAGATGAAATTTCCGCAAACAAATCTGACATTATTCAAGTGTTGAATGCAATGATAACCACTTCGAAAATCGTTTTGCAGCTATCCGTGCGTGAAGGATTTGAAGTCAAGGTTTCCGAAGCCTTGTATCATGGAAAGCCTGTTGTTGCCACAAGGGCCGGTGGTATTCCTTTGCAGATTCAACACGGAAAATCTGGGTTTCTTGTTGATGTTGGCGATACGGATTCTGTTGCCAACCATCTCTTCGATCTGTACACCGACAATGATCTTTACACCAAGATGAGCAAGCATGCAAAGGCCAGTGTGAGCGATGAAGTTGGAACCGTTGGTAATGCTGCCTGTTGGTTTTACCTCATGGCTAAGCTCGCGAGAAGCGAAAATCTCCTGCATCAGGCTCAATGGATCATGGACATGGCGATGGAAGAAGCTGGTCAGCAATATGAGATTGGTCAACCGATACTACCACGTAATACAGCTGATTTCAAAGTCCAAGGTAAAAGCTAAATCAGTGGAGTTATAGCCAAATCGGCGGGTGAGATAATGGTTCATAAATACTATACTTAGCTTGCAATTGGGTTCATGTTAGTAGCAATTATGTACTCATCCATAGCAATACAGATCTATTTTGCTACTCCAAAGTTTGCACTACAGATAAACGTAAACTAGTTAAAATAATATGAACAAATAACGCCCGTAGAACCACGCTAGTTGCTTGTAACTTCATTCACTCACCAAAGGCAAAAGAGATCCAGGGTAGACCACTAATTGGTTCGAAGCATGCGAACCTTAAAAGCAATAAGGGGCCTATTGTTGCTGCAGTCTTCACTGCTCTGCTGTGTCATTCTTGAAATATACTATAGCCGAACCTCGTCTAGAAGTTCAGCCGGGAGATATTGCAGTGTTAGCTAAAACCCCACCCGGGAGCTTTGGTGAGATTGCTTGTTGAAACGTGCCCACATTCGCGCCAGGGATATATCTATTGGCCCATCTTGTACTCTGCCGGCGATAGTCGGTTTATCATCCTGCCCCTTTGTTCGAGCCATTGCCGACACGATTACGCTTGACCATCCTATTCACGACACACTATCGTAATAATCATATAAGTATGGTTTGTGCAGTCCAAAACCTCAACCAGACTGAAAAAAATGTGTTATGTGGCTGAGCTGCCTTGGATGCCAAGACCAAATATTACAGACCATAAAATAAGGTATTAGGACCATCTCTTAAGGGCTAATAATTAGATTAAACATGTGAAAGTATTATATGACAGTAGTATTTTAATATAATAATATTATGACAAATATTATATAATAAATAACTCGTATAAGGCACTGTTCGGCATGTACCAATAAAAATATATCGCAATAAAAGTTGAAAATACCATGTATGCTAATAACGAAATTCAATATAAAAAATTTTTAAGTGTTCAGCAACCATGCCACAGAGCTCTGTGAAAGAGAAAAAAAAAAGGCATCATACAACTCAACTTAGGGCACATACCAAAAATCTAACACATAGGATACTAACTGGCTAACAGTGTCTGCTCTCTTGTGGAAACATTCTTGAACTATACAGTTCGAACCACTATGCGAAACTGCCCATACAAACATAGCGACCAGTTCAGTAACAGCAATATTCCTTGTACTATGCAAGTACACCTAGATATCCAACCATTTGCATAGTTTGAGGAACACACAATGAGGCATACAAAGTACCTCCTGGAACCGCTGCTCTTTTGCATTTATAGAGAAGCTCTGCAACATATGCTTTACCAGAGAGAGCTGAAGTACGAATTCTTTCGACCTTAAAATGATAGTTGATATATTCCTCAATATTGCTCAAAGCATGGAGTAAAGAGCAGCCATCAATTCTGAATAAGGTATAACTTTCTGAAACCACAGAGTCCGGGTTGGAGGAGGCTGTATTGTCAGAATCATCGCTGGTATCATGGATTGAGGGAGAATTTGTGTTGGATAATTGTAGTTCATTCATCATATAAAAATAAGGAATAATGGAATTGAAGTAGAGATATGCAAGGGATTATTACCTATCATACAAGAAGAAACTCTTTGTTTTAGAGTTCAGAGGTTTATCCTTTGCTTGAGTGCTATTTCATGATTCTATACCTAGCCCTACTATAAAAATATATAATAAAAATTTATTATCACAATAAAATATATATTATTTTGTAACACATGCCAAATACACCCTTATATGAAAACTTTAATATGCCAAAATATATGCTATAAAAGTCACTTTTATGCCATAAAAATGACATGCCGAACGGAGTCTAAAATGAAGAAATATATGATAGTATGATAAATGCAGATAGAATATAAGTATAAATATATAGAATAATTATTTAAGTATATTGATCTCTATTACTAACACGTCTATGGCTCTGATATGTGTACTGTATTGTACTTATGAATTCTCTTGAACCAAATTCCACCCCATTTCGATATTCATTAGATTTCGCTCAACCTTGTTTGCATATTTCCAGATATGTTTGAGTGGAACTAATTCCAATACTTCAGGAATTAGTTTGCACAATTCTTTGATGCCATATCTACTGTTCCTTACGGGGCATCCGGGTCCCCGAAACCTCTGGGGCCCCGCCCCCATTCCCCGCCCCGCCCCGGGCCGTAGGACGGGGCGGGGCATTTTTTCATTCATCCACCGCCCCTCTCCCCGTTCAGGTCCCCACTCCGTTTATGGCCCTGGACGGGGCCCTGCATTTTTTGCTATTCCCCGTCCAGGTCCAAATCAGCCTTTTACCGTGCCTCCAATTTTATTGCTTACCGTGAGCCGTAACTATCCTTTGGAGATCAGACCCAAATTCCGGATATGCACAATGCCATTTACATAACCGGTACGCTGAAAATCGTACAGTATATAATACGCACAGTGCAATCATACCCACAGTGCAATCATACCCACAGTGCTATCATGCGCACAATGCTTTCATACGCACAGCGCTGTCATACACACAAAAAAAGTCATAAGCTCAGTAGTGTCCACACAATTGTTCTCAAAATCATACGCAATGTAGATAATCTACCTGCCACACTGGTTTAGAGTATTGATCGTGTAGCTCACAGTAATGTTTGAGACGGGTATTTATCAACTTGGACAATAGCCATGCAAATAGTGAAAGCTAGCGCGAATTGCTATGTTTGGATTTGATACAAAGGCAGAAACAAAACACAGCTACCCATCCCGCTGAAGCGGCCACGAAGGCCACGAAACGCAAACACACGCCAAAGAAAAGAAACACTAGAGATAATCCCTAGGTGGGCCCAAAGCCCACCAATCCCACTAGCCCCCGCTCCACCAATCCGACTCCGCCAATCCCACTTGTCTCCACCCTACCAACCCCAGCAGCCCTCTCTCCAACCCCAGATGCCCTGACCACTACCCACTCCAAGGCCCACTTCCACTCCAGTCCCTCCCACGAGTAGGGCGCAAGGGGGTAGTGTTACTACTCCTCCCACCAGTAGTACGTCTAGGGGTAGAGTTACCCCCACCCCGAGTCACACCACCGGCACCGAACGGCCTTCCTCGACCACGAGGCAAAGTTTCAACAACACCACCGCCCCCCCCATCCCCATCCCCATCCTCATTCTCGTCCCCGTCCCCATTCTCATTCTCATCCCCGTCTCCATCCCCGCCTCCATCGGCGTCCGAATCTCCATCCCCCCCACCATCATCGTCACCGTCGTCACTGCCGCCACCATCATTTCCCCCAGCATCCCGGGCTGTGCGTAGCAAGCGCCGACGCCCACTAGGGCGAGGTTGATTGTCGTCGTCGTCGTCGTCGTTGTTATTGGGGGGGGGGTTGGCGGGACTGGCCGCGCGTCCTGATACCGTCTCTGCTCCTCCCGTGTCACCCGATCTGGCTTCCCAGCCGTGGCGTTCGTGACGTCGTCAACCAACCTCAGGTCCGAGATCATGAGAGTAACCCGGCCAGCATGGGCCGCGCCCAGAGCACCAGCTATGAAGAATTAGTAAATTATATAAACTTATTAGGATAGGAGCTCAACTTACCTGCCATATTCATCACGAGGTATTCCTCCGCAGCCACCTGAAGGCATTCAACAGCCGACCTCTGCCAACGCAATTGTTCCTGGAGAGGCAGGTTGGAGACAATCTCCTGGCACAGACGATAAAATGGGGCTTTTGGGATCAGGTATCCCCCATCCCGGCGATACTTGATAACTTCTGCCATTGCCAACCTGCCGACAGGGTATCGCGAAGGGCGCTGCACTCTATTCACAACATTTCCAGCTTTCTTCTTGCCCTGGTTCCTGGTTGGAGGCCCCCAATTGCCAACCCCCTTCGATCCTAAGATTCCTTGGTTTGCTCTGCTTTTGGGAGGCATCGGTAGATTTTATTGGCTTTGTTTTTTGGTGGGGAGGGTTTTGTGCTTTTTTTTTATATCTCGGGTACGAGATGAGGCCAAATGGGCGTAACAGCCCGCGGGGGCTAAAAGATTGTCAGTAATGATTTTAAAAAAGTATAGATTTAGCATACTTAATGACACAGGATTGCTAGCACGAATATACGTGTAACCAGAATTGGTTGCTAGTCACTCGGTAGGTGTCGATAGCAGAGGAGAGGGTGGGTGAGGAGGTGGTGGGCGAGGAGGAGGTGGGTGAGAAGGTCGGTGGGTAGGTTGTTTTCGAGAACGTTAGGGCTTTCACTCAGAGTGAGAGTGTGTGATCGAAGGTGTTGATAGCAAGCGTACGTGAGTGCGCTCTCAAATCTGTGCATATGCGTATGTGCGTATGTGCGTATGCGTCCTATCGTTTCTCTGATGAACAAGTAATGATAATGTTAGTTGAAGGAAGAAATTTGTCAGAAGGGAGGATGACTGGGAGGTATCTTAGACCCAGGGGGATTCATCCTCTCTACCTCTCAAGCTACCTTGTCCAACAAATCAAGTTCTCCATGGCTTAGGCGTGTTTGATTCATGAGCCATGATGGATGATCAAAACTGATGTTACCGTAAACACCGGGTATACCCATATACCGTTGCATTGTACGTTGATCAAGCTTGCGTAAAACTGTAACTGTACAATTGCTGAGACAAACATTGTACTATGCTTTTCACATAGAATTGCCTTGAAAATGGTGTATGAAAGGCCATATGTGTACAAAGATATTATATCTTTCCTCTTGGAGTCTCAAGTGTACAATCCAAATTACTAAATGATGTCAGTAGGTAGCACATACCCGTGTCAGCCACTTCAAACTGATTTAAACTATGTTAAACACACAGTCCGCCTCAGGGTTATTCTGTCTACCTACCATAGTATAGTAAGCACTTAGCCGAGGTCTGAATAGGGTAATTGTACTTACAATTTATTTGGTAGGGTGTTTTTTTGGCGGGGCAGGGTTGGCTTTGGACGCGTTTCCACTTCTGGGATGGCGTTTTCAAGTTTTCAACTTACCCCTTCTCTCTTTTCCCTTTATAACACGAGCTGAATTACAGCTTTCCCCTCAAAACCCTACAACACCATACAAATCAGCCTTCGTCTAATTAAGCGCACCTTCCTTTTCTGAGGAGTCAGCAAAAAAACATCCTAAAAATACCTTCCGCCACGCCGCCTCTACTCCCTCCCACTCTCCAGATACCTACTCTACTACATCCCCCCACCCCCATCCGCTTTACCCACCACTTTCCTTATCGCTTTCTCCGCTCACCGGCTTCTCAATCCTGGTTCCGCTCCTAAGGTACCTATTTTTTCAAATCATACGCACAAGCCAACAAGAGAATAGAACAGACCTCATAATGCCGTCTGCGTACAAGTGGAGACCGCTTCCAGCAGGAGCTTTGGGTCACTCGTCAAATCCAGAAACCATCCGCCGGAATGAGCATCGAGCAAATCTTACTCCGCTTGAGACTCCCTTCGAACGTGCCCACGCCAATAGGGGAAACCGTCTGAAGCAACGCCGGGCATTTGCGCGGAGCTTTCCGGACTACCTCGCCCTTGACGACCATGTCAAAGCCGAGGTAGACCAAGAGATAGTAGTTGAGGAAAACGAAGTCCTGGAGCAAGAACGACAGTCGATCTTAGCAGATTGGCGGCAATATTATCCAAACCAGTTTGATGCCCATGGTTTACCACTTGCCAATCCCCCAATCCCAATTGAAATTCCGACCCCCCCCGGTTCCCCCGTGGCCTCGCCGAACCCTTCACCAAAGGTACGACCCGCAGCTCGGATGAAAGTAGTCTTGAGTGCGTACCAAAGAGGCCCCGAAGCACTACAATTGGGTCTCCTTCCTTTCCCAGAACCAATACCACCTCGTCAATGCCCCCCCCAGTACCTCCCCAACCCTCTCCCCCCAGTGCCGGTCTACGTGAGCGGACTCGTTTGTTTCAAGCAAGGACGATGGAAGGAATCAGGAGTGCGGCACCCCTACTATCTCGCCGGCGCAGCACATCCGAGTCGATCCCCCCATCGCGATCATCCACCTTGGGAAGCGCTAGTACAGTCCAAGAACCCGCCTCGAAACGGACAAGGCTGAGGATTGGACTTGGGAGAAAGAGCTCTGACAGAAGTCGCACACAGTCTGGTATGTTATCCTGATTCCCTAAACCCCATCCGAATAATTGCCAAGTTCTATTAGCGACATCTATACTAACATTAAGGTTGTTTTAGCTCTCCACAATCCCTTGATGCCTACCGCCGCCGAAGACCGTACTTCTGAATTTCGCCTGACGGAGCGCGATCTGGAGGGGGATTTGGACATGACGGTCCCGGAGGAGGAGCTGGATGAAAAGGGTAGACCTTTGATCGATTGGGTAAAGCCTATCGAGTGGCTTTTACCCAATGCTGAGGTGTACGAGGAGTGGGAAGAGGACGAAGAAGAGGAGGATGTCGACTTCATTGATCTCTACGAGTCCGCTGGCGAGGACGGCAGTGGCACGGAGGACTCTGATGGGTCTACGGAGAAGAGGAGGGGGAAACGGAGGAGGAGGAGGAGGAGGAGGGGGAGGAGGAGGAGGAAGCGCTATCCCGGACGTTTATTAAGTCCGAGGACGAGAACGAGGACATCGACATGATGGAAATGCGGGATTCAGGCGAGAATCAGTTCCGCGCCAGCACGCAGGAGATTGGAGAGCACCTGCTTGGGTGGGCTATGACCCCCAAGGACTTCTTTTCAAGTCCGGAAGACCAGCAAGTCAGCATCGAGCGTATTGTCACCAAGAGAAAGCGGTTCCTTGCGGGCAACACTCGCCTTATTGTTGACCTTGAGGCAGCCGCGAGGGAAGATGCCATAGAGCAAGGAATCAACCTTGAGGAGATGGATGAGATTGACCGCGAGATGGACCGACTTGCACTCCTCAACATGGCCAGCATGCGATTCTCAAAGCACGTGAAATAGGAGCCTCAGGAATAAAAAAAGAATTATTTGCTATTTCTTAGTCGTTTTGTGTTTTTCCCCTTTGTCCATTCCTCTGCCTTCTTTTTTGTCCGTTCCCTGCCTTCCCTTTTGTTCGTTCCCCTGCCTTCCCCTTTACCCATTCCCCGACCTTCCCCTTGCCCCCCTGTTTTTATTACATTGTATTACTACTCTCTATATATGATCGTATTTCAAACATATTTAACTACCTATCTACATTAATTTTATATTAAACACATCCGATTTCCCTTTCTCTTTCCTTACTACTAGTATCAGTTTCTTTCCCTTCAAGCTTTTCACAGCTTTACCGCCTTGTTTCACTAGATCACCTCCCTACTCAAGAGCGCCCCCCTATGTTCTGTACTATAAACCTTGGTACATCCCCAGCTCGTGTAAAATTTCCTTTTGTAGATTATAATAGGCGCATTGAGTGAAGTTGCCTGTTGCCACATAATGTGTTATATCCGAGGCTACTTTGGTTCATATGCATAGATTAATATGTTATTATATACATTGTTGCCAACCACATAGGCAAAAATCCATACGCCCAAAACCATACGCTCATATTCATACGCCCAAAGCTATTTGCCCAAAGCCATACGCCCAAAACTATACACCCAAAACTATACGCCCAAAGCCATATGCCCAAAGACATACGCTTAAAGACATATGCCCAAAGCATACGCACAAAGATATATGCCCAAAGCCATACACCCAAAGCGTACGCACAAAGATATACACCCAAAACTACACACCCAAAACTACTCTACCCAATTCATACTAAATCCATAAGCTCTCCAAACTGTTATTCAAGTCTAACATTTCCTTATTACTAGTGTAATTACAGAATCCAAATGATCAAGATAATAAACCTGTGCATTTCTTTAGACAAGCTAGTCCAGGGAGTCCCCCGGATAGAATTCTATCTCAGAATCAAAATCAGAATCTACAATTGCACAATAAACAACACCCATGATGACTCTATTACTCTTACTTCCACTCCGCATCATTTTCATTGAATGGACTGTAGCACGAATGTAGATTCCTGCCTTTAGAGCAACAAGAATCCCATCGTACTCTCCGTCATCACAATCCAAAAATCCCAATACCATCTCCTTTCTCTGTAGCTCCACGTTCTCTGACTTGTCCTCATGGATTTTGATTCCCAACTAATACATCCTACCCAATACTGGAGTATGCATTCCGGCCTTCGGATAATCCATCGCATCTGCCGCATAGTAGCATGAGCAAGGTGCAATGTATGACCATCGTTGGATAGTGGACTTACAAAAGAATCGTATAACTTTATGACCCCAGGCAACCGAGTACAGATAAGAATGTGAAAACAGGGTCGGTCCAAGGTCGCTGTAGTTGTCAAGGGAGCTCTGGGGAAAGACCTCCATCTCAATTAAGTTATGGTCGGTCACAACACCGACCATCGCACAACGCCGTGGAAGCGGAATGATATCGGGCTCGGTGTACCCTGGTGGGCCAGTTCCAGTAGTGATGTGGTTCTCAATATTCTCCATGATTTGAATGTGTGACTGGATACTGAGGGGATAGAGTCGTGGTACTTTGGTGGTGGGGAAAGAAGTTTGGAATGAAGGAATACTATGGAATAGTTGGTAGTCACTGGTGGGAGGATAGTACTCGAGAGCAGCAGATGAACTCTTGAACGGGATGACGATGGAGTAATAAGAAATCTAACACCCGGAAGCTCCTGTTACGGCTAACCTTTTATATATTGGGCTAATCTAGATTAGGTTGGAGAGAGTACAATCAAAGCACTTATCACTTATATAAATTTACAAAAGCCAGAATGAAGCTATTATTCTGAACCTGATTCTGGGACCAAGCGCCAGGTCATTTTCCCCTTTACTACACGACGGTTGGAATGACACTGCCGAAAGATTTCCAAGCTTGAGACTCGGCCTTCAATCTCGTAACCCAAATTGAGTGCTTGTATGATGACCCGGGATTCCGGTGTTCTAAGTTCCAACATTCCCGCTATCTGTCCGCCTCTAACCAATTCGACTACCTTGCCTCCGTTTGACCACTTGAATCCACACAGCTTTAACCGGTATCGCCATGCAATCCTTGGTGACCGGCTATTAGCCCAAGGTTTGTCTAGATCTTACTATTAGCTTTTTCAGCACTGGTAATATAGGTACGAGTCAGCTCGAACGGGATGCAGTCGAGTACTGGAACCGACGGAATTTCTTCCGCTGTTTTGTAAAGCTTCTTAGCACAATATACTATAGCTGGCCTTACTCCTGTGGCCTCTCATAGCTACCTTTTGCGGATGGCGAGGCTAAGTCAAGGTGGGATCCTCGTGTGGTTTTTTTTATTTTTATTTTTATTTTTTTTTGGGGGGGATCCCGCTTTTCCGAATTCTTCACGCTTCATGTGTGTGCTTGGCGGCCTCAGGAGCCTTTTGGTCTATGCCATGAAGTCAGTTGATTATATGCTCTGTCAATGGGAAGTGGATATCTGGTAATATTCTTGAATACTTTCAAATGCGCCACAGATATCTGCGGATATTTGTCACGAAAATGATTGCGGTATGTAGATAAGGCTTAGAGAGTTGAACGTAGTGTGTGCACCGGGAAATTTCCAATTGCCCAATATATTCCTGAAATCGGATAGCCTGACCACTCACGCATCCATCATCCACAGCCATCATCCGATTATCAAGCTGTGGATATCTCCAACCACTATTTCACCACTTCGGTCTCATGGCGGGACCCCGGTCCCTGGTTATTATGCCGGTGCAGTGATACCGGTACCAGGATAATATATCTGATTGGTGATTTCTCATCCGTTCCGCTAAGTGTGCTTTATCTCCATTTCATGGTCCTCCGGCACACATCATATCAATGATTCCGGCATTGCAAAAACTCTGTCTTCCGTCTCCGATTCTAGTTAACAAGTCAGATACAGACAGTCCTTTTGGAAGGGGATATAGGAGCGCACTTGGTATCTGCGCGCAGCGCTTTTTCTGACCGCCGGTGCCATATAATAATAGTGGTTAAGATGACACGTCGGCCCAGTTATGTAGGTGTAGAAACAGTTGACGTACATTCTAGTGTTCCATCCGATCCATACAAATTTAGACAGGTAGATTCCGAGTCTTGAAAATTGGCGCAATCATGTTCGATCACTCGGAATCAATCCGGTCAGCTTTTTTTTTTTTGACATTATTGTTTTTATTTTTGACCCCCTTACCTTGATACAATCCCATCCTGTAGTGCGATTTCCTACCCTTAGGAAATTTCCGAGTTGGCTCTGCCAAACAGTAAATATATATGTAGCTCACATAATACTGGTATCAGGGAAGAGTAATTGTATTGTACGGGATGTTTTGGTACGGGGTGCCGGGGACCATGCCTCATGGCTATTACAACCTCGCCGAAAACCTTTTAAGTCCTATCACACAAGACCCGGTTTGGCTCTCCGATTGATAGAAGACTGGCATAGCCATCCGGTTTTCCCACCTGTCCCGGGCAGCCTATAGAGCTCTGGCGAAAGGTGGTCCTGGGTTTCTGGGGCAGGGTGGGTTAGGACGGCAGGCGGTCATCTATGGGGTTCCGCGATTACCCACACGGCCCGACCGACACCTTCCGTCACCTCCCGACGCCGGTAGAAACCTGGCACATTCTTATTGCATCCTGAAAGCATTCAGGGCCCGTGCCCGTCCGGGGCAGAGGTCCGGAAGGACACCAAGATACCCGTCCTTACCCAAAGATGGACGGACCAGGTATTTCAGTTTACTGGTGGTCTGAGAGCCTGTTGCTATCCTTCTGTGGATAGTCATTGCTCTAAAGTGCAAGAAATAGAGCGGGCTCTTTGTGGACATGGCTATGTGCTATCATATTCCCGGGAAAATAGCGGCAAATGGTGTAGGGAGACAATTTTCTGAGCTTCATCAACCACTAGGGCAAGAAACCCTTGGCAAGAAAGGCAACTAATAAAGTTCCTTTCTCCCAATACACAATTGCAAGCCTAGGAATGATTCTGGGCTTGGCCCATTGATTTCTTGAAGCTATTCTGGCTCTCTTATAATGTCTATGATAATTAAAGAGCCTTATGGTTATCTGAGAATGAGGGATTAACTCTTTCAATTATGCCTTATTTTTGTGGTGAGTTTCGCTTATCCGAAATACCAAAACTGATGTCTTAGTCCAGTGGCGGTTTAGTTCTTTACTGACCGCCGTACCTAGCTTTGCTAAATTGATAAAGAGATAACGATAGAACCTGCTATGACCTACCAGAAAATGCGATCCTGAGGGGGGTACTAGAACTATAGTCTCAGATCCCCGCAGTTAGCCATCTCAAGGGAGGTGGAAGGCTTAGGAGCTTATGAGGAGCGCTATGTCTTGTCCACGCTAGCCGATATAATTACAACCAATGGTACTGACGGGGATGATGGAGCAAACTCGTATAACCCAAAGGCCCAGGAGGGAGTACAGTACTAGTCCACAACGTGGGGACCAGTGACAAGGAGGCGAAAATTTCAGAGGAGGAAATAGACAAGGAGTATACTGCAACCAAAAGCTTACAATCTCATGACAGATCATGCCTTGCCTGAGTTCCATCAACCGTTAAACTTATCAAAGAAACAATGCAAACAAAATGTAAAGAAATTCTAGGCCATGATTGAGAAAGAATGGGGAACACTAATGAGAGAGGAATAGAGGATACAAGGGTTGACTTGTTAACTTGCCACTTATCCCCCTACAATGGTGCCAAGCAGTCACGCTTCCTCACTCGACTTTATATCTCGCGCCTGCTATCATAATTATTTTGAAAGTAGAGCGTGAAAGAACATTTTGCGCATCCTCCATCTACCAAACGCCACCCCACCAGCATACCCTTTGTCTCTCGTAAATAACTTGGAGCATAACACAAGGGCCAGGCAGTAAACTACGGTGCGGTGCATAACTAGAATTTCGTGTTATCATAGAGGCTACACGCCACCAGAAACATTGCTGGAGGGATCTCCGTTCCCTCTTGCCACAGTGAACCTCTGAGAAACATAATTGACGGGCGAGGGCGCAGCCTCCTATCCAACCCAGTTATCGATAGGAGACTGCTTTCCGGGCACTTATCGAGGAATGGAAGCTTTGTGCTACCGACTGGGTTCGTTGTGAGCATCTAATTTGGGCCGAAATTGGCATCAACACCCGGGAAAAGTGTTATCCTAGCGGGTGGACGCCGGATAGGCACAACTAGGATAAATCCATTTGATTACCTTCGACATCCCCGCTCCGTCCTTGCACCACTTTTTATTGCATGACCCTTGCACGGTACCACTAGCAGAAGCGAAGACTAACCTGCGCAGGTTCAGCCGGGATCCCCGGGGGGAGAAGCCCCAGTGCTCCCCACAATTGGGGTGTGGTATGCAAAATCTTAACTTGCTCTCCCACTCTCCTTCCCCAGCAATTGCCATACCGGTATGATACCTCGAGCGCGGTACGGTATGCTGGACCCTGGATTGTACCAGTACCGTAGCCCGTTTATCCAACCCCCCCCCACCCCCCCATCTGGTCTCCCTTCTCGGTTCTCTCAAAAGATTTCATGTGCAGAGCAGAGCACACAAAACCAACCCCACAAAACTAACTAGAAAAAAAGGTGATTTTTTCTTCTCCACCTGACTAATGGGTACTAAGTCGATCCGGATTTCCCTCCCCAAGATCCTGCGTACGGTTACGACGAAACCGGCTTTCCACATTTCCAGATTGTCGGGGCTCTGGATTGATCTATTATGGGGGAGAAGCGGGGGGGGGAGCGATTTTGTCGTGTGATTTACTGGGTTTGGCTCAGCGGATTGGATAGCATGATAGGGTGAAGTGCAGGTGCTGCTGATATTAGGTAGGGGGGTTGATTGACCCTACTCGAGTGCTGTATGATGTGATACAGGTATGTAATCGCAGTGTTCTGTTCTCAGTGCCTGTTGGCCGTCTCAGGTCACATACGCTGCGCCTCGGAAGTGCGGTCGACCAGAGTAAAAATGTTTGTGGTCTGTGCTTATGTGCTTTTTTTTTTCCCCCGCCGTTATCTGACAACTCCATAACAGCATCATATCATATCACATCGAATCGTGGGGGTATTCAACCCCATAGTTATTCCATGCACACCTGCAAACATTCCTCACCACGCTCCACATGACTTCCACGCCTTACTCATTAATGCACCACCAAATCCCTACCTTACCCCCCCCCTGACATCCGCTTCCAATACCGTAAAATCTGGTGAAATCCACCATCTCTGTTAGCCTTGTAATCTCCCGATCCTGAACTGTGATAAAAGCTCCAAAGGAGGGCTAGCGCTTTCCCGGAACAGTACAAGATAAGCACTCAACAGGTGGTTAAAAACATTACCTCGCGTTGGCAATCCCGTTAACCTACCCATCAAATCCCGTCATGAGCTGACGGATATGCGGGGTTTGGCTAGATCCTACGGAACGGTACTTCTCCAGACCCCTGGGAATGTTGTGGAACTCGATACCGGGGCGTTAGGTCCTCTGGACTCCTCGGCAGCACTGGAAACGGGATTTCCTACCGTAGTACTTGTACCGTATCCACTGGTTAAATTCACCAAGTCCGGATGGGGCGGTGCTAGGGCCCGGTACGATGTCGTATTTTTCCAGGCTGCGGCAGATATGGATTCTGATTGGGTAAGCGGCTCTCGCAGAGAAATGTGGCCAGCGAGAAGCCCTCCTTGAGGTCGAATTCTACCGCCTAACGAGGGCGGGAATCAACACATCCTGGGACGGAGATGGTGAATTTGATCTGCAGACGTGGTTGTGATTTTCCGAGTGACGGGGGATGATCCAACACCATCTTGGTGTCTAGCGTTGGATAGTGGGAGCGGAGGTGTGGGTCGAGCTTAAATGCTGTGAGGGGAGGTAGGAGGGGGGCACGGTAGGGCAGGGCTTTCCCGGGTAGTTTGGAAAGGTGGCGCTAGTTCTAGAGAGATTACTGGAAAAAGACCTGGACATCTGGGGGCAATGCGACCAAAGATGACAAGGAAAAAGAGACTTGGACAATGAAATCCGTCACTTCTCAAAAAAGAAAAAAAAAAAGAGAGAAATTGGGATTTGATAACCAGGATTCTGGGTATCTCGGATGCTGCAGACGGATCTGTAGCTTTGGGTTTTCGGCAAGTTCTCTTGTTTTGTTGATCGTAGGCTGACTGGGCATGGCATCCGTTTTCCGTAAAGACGGCGGTCCCGGGGGTTTTTGCCAGGACACAACAGCCCTGGTACAGATAGGATCTTCCGGCTGTCATCTGCAGGGCCCGGGTCACCACCGGCTGTCACGTGAAGGAATCTTGAGTATTCCCCATCTTAAGACATGGCTATGGCCCTTCCATCGGTCACGGTTAGTGGGTCTAGACATGCACCAAAGTTCCCGTCCATCCCGGGCATCCTCTCCTACACTTCCGTCCGTCTCGTCGGGACCGAGGGGGTGACGGACTATCGTAGATAGTTTGGAACGCTGGCTGAGGTCCCTTGCATTGTAGCATGCGCCTCAAGCTACTACTAATAAAGCGCAGTAAGGAAAACCCAATAATTGATGGACCGGCAAAGGCCTATCCTCAAATTAGACTCTGAGCTTCCTCCCCGGGACATTTATCTCCTTGTTTTGCGAGATATCAGGGTAAAAGGTGGGCTGTTCCCGTGGTGAAATCTACCTATATCATCTCATCTCGAAAATGCCATCTGTGGAACTTACAGGAAATCAACCACAATCCCCTGGGAATCGGGCTAGAACGTCGACGTTGAAAGAAATTAAAAGAAAAAAAAAATTAAAACAAAATAGCTACCGTGAGGGTCCCCATTTCCCATCCCTCCCCAAATACATGAATTGGAAATCACTATCACCGTCTCTCCCTACCCCCCTTGAAGCCATACAAATTATTCATCCAATTCGGTCACCGTGCACTGCCACACCAAGCACCCATCTTGGAGCGATGTTCATTAAGGAGCGGTCGGTGTAATTGCATGGTTGTAAATCCACTGGTAAACTCCGCTCTTGGTTTCTTTCTTTTCTCTCTTTGGCCTTCTTCTAGGGAGACTAGGTATGTAGGGTTTTTTTTGATCCAGGGAGGCGTGGGTCTTCTTTTCCCTCAGGATGTGCAGTTAGGAAACAAGTCACAAACAGCGACCATTTCCGAGAAAGGGTGGATATACTAGTACATGTGATTGCCCACTTGCTCCGGGAGGAGCAGACGTCGTTGTCATCGATGACCCCCAAATGCCGGCTCTGATTCCGTTGATCAAAAAGGCTCGCCCCGAAGTCAAGATTATTTACCGGTCCCATATCGGAGTCCGCAAGGAGCTGGTGGAACAGGTTGGTAGCCCTCAAGAACAGGTATGGCCGAGGATCAGGGAATATGTGAAAGAAGCGGATGTCATTATCAGTCATCCGCCGGACCAATTTGTTCCTCATAATGCTTCATTTGACATGATTGGATTAATGCCTGCTTGCACTAATTGGTTAATATTCCTCACCTGCCTATTATTTCCTTGCCCCAACGAATACAGGTTTGCTGGTCTTAACAAACCATTGAGAGAATGTGATTTGAAGTTTTGTCATCGCAATCTTCACAACTTATGTACTGAGCGGAAAATCTAAGTTAAGCTTGCAAAGGATTTTTGAATCTTGACAATAAAATCACTAACTATGTTGGTTGCTCATAGGAACCATCTGCGGTATCCAGCAAGAGAGTATATCACCCAAATTGCGAGATTCGACCGGAGTAAGGAAATTCCAGAAGTCATTGAATCGTACTGCAAACTGTGTGATCGCATAATCTGTTATGCTCCCGATAGGTTTCCTCCCCTGTTGCTGATGTATGATAACTCTATACTACAATAAAGCAATTGGTGTTTGACTAATTTGGTACTGACAGATTCGGTTGTGGACATGGGGTTATCGATGATCCAGATGCTAAATTAACTTTTGCGAAAACTAGACAATTGCTTAAACAGCCTATATATGCGGCTGCTGCAAAGGATGTGGTTGTGGAGAGAATTGGGCCAAGTGATCAATGTGCCTCTTCTTCCGAGATGACATTTCTGCAAATAAGTCTGATGTATTATCCCAGTGATTGAATGCAACCGTAACCACCGCGAAAATCGTTTTGCAGCTATCCGTGGGTGAAGGATTCGAAGTCAAGGTCTCTGAGGCCTTGCATCATGGAAAGCCTGTTGTTGCCACAAGGGCCGGCGGTATTCCTTTGCAGATTAAACACGGAACATCTGGGTTTCTCGTTCAGGTTGGCCATACTGATTCTGTTGCCAACAATCTCTTCAATGTGTACACCGACGATGATCCTTACACCCAGATGGGCAAGCACGCAAAGGTCAGTGTGAACGGTGAAGTTGGAACCATTGGTAATGCTGCCTGTTGGCTTTACCCTATTTCTAAGCTCGCGAGAGGCAAAGATCTCCCGCCCCAGGCCCAATGGATCATGGACATAGCGATGGAAGAACTGGGTCAAAACTATGAGATTGGCTAACCGATACCCCCGCTTAATACAGCTGATTTCAAAGTCCAAGGTAAAAGCTAAATCAGTGGAGTTTTCAAGTCTAATCGGGGGATAAGATACTGGTTCGTAAATCCTGTACTTAGCTTGCGATTGGGTTCGTGTTGGCAGTACAGATCTCGTTTACTACTCCAAAGTTTATACTACTGATAAACCTGAACTAGATGAAGTAATATATAAAAACAGAACAGCTAGAACCACACTAGTTGCGTGTAACCTCATTCACTCGGCGAAGGCAAAAGAGATCCAGTGAAGACAATTAATTGTTTCAAAACATGTGAACATGGAATAGAATGAGGGGCCTATTGTTGCTGCAGTCTTCACCGCTCTCCTATGTCATTCTTGAAACATACTATAGTCGATCCTCGTCTAGAAATTTCGACAACAGATATTCCAGTGTTAGCTAAACCCCACCCGAGAGCCCATCCGAGAGCTTTTGTGAGATTTCTTGTTGTTGAAATGTGCCCACATTCGCGCCAGGGATATTTCTATTAGCCCATCTTGTACCCTGCTGGCGATTGTCGGTTTATCATTCTGCCCCTTTGTTGGAGCCACGGCCGACACGATTACATTGATCATCTTATTTACTACAATGTCATACTATATAGGTATGTAGGTTACAATCGGGGCTCAGGAAGCCCTCTCCAAGAGCTCCCGGTTACCCACCCTTGAAGCAACAATGTAATGGATAGCCCTATCCGCTAAGTTCTCATACCCTTCAACACACCCCCATCCTGAGGTAGGATAGTGGAACTACGCAGGTTTTTAGATAACTGAATTCTGATATGCCCTGGTGGTCAGTGTGGATACCACTGTTTAGCTCTGTTCAACATTACAACCGCTTCGCTTCCTTGTGATTATGGCCTCCACTGTCGGAACAGCTGAACGAGGCAATGGTTCTGTTGTTGCAAAAACAGGCCCTATTGACATCAAAAACCACCATAGGGACATTTTCACTGCACAGCACATCTAATTAAGAAACAAAAATTTTGTTATCTCATAATCAATGTTACCATATCTCATTCCTCATTCTGCCCCATCCTTTACTTCCCGGTGAGAACCCATTTCTAGCACGTGAGTTGGAGCCAACAGTGACACGCAGCAGCCAGTCTAGGCCATAAGTGATTAGTTTGGCCAGTCCGAACAACGGTTTTGAAAACCCGGCGTCAGTGGGGTTAAAGTTCAAGTCATTCATAGCCGTCCAAGGTCGGTGGTACCGGGCAATCAAGGGGTTGAATCTCGCAACATAATTCAAAGCGACTATAGAATTAGGAAATTTAAAGACATCTGTGAACGACCTGCCAGTTTTCGCCTGTATGACACTCTGAATTGGAGAACGAATGCAACGTGCTCTAGATGTTATGAACTTTGCTTAAGACGAATCAATATTATCCACCCATCAGCCGCTTTCCACAACAAGGATTACATAAATTATATTGAACTTACGGCGGCAATTTAGACACTATTGACTCGAATACAATGGCTATACAATCATTCAAAGATGATATTTAATGTCTTCACCGGAGAAATATTCTCAGGAAGAAAATAGGTAATGAAAAGAAAGGAAAAGACTTATCCGACCCAAATTCTGACACCGGAGTCAAGAGAGAGGGACAAATTGGATGGTAAACAAAAACAACTAATAAAAAGAAAACAGACTGCCCTTTTATCCTTCGGTGCGCCCGATCCAGCGTCCCTCCAGCGTATGCCGTGTTCGTCATTCTCAATCTCACTGTCTCCCATTTTGCGATTTTAGCAGAGGATGAGAGGATTCGACTGAGGCTAGGTTCCGTCTGAGGATAAGAATATTACGGAGGATATTCGGTACCTCCACGGCGTAGGAGTAAGACCTCAAAACGGAGTTATCCCAGGTCTTGTCACAAGTGTTGTCGGAAGTGCTGTTTGATGTGTAGGACTAACCTGTAGTCAAAGAAAGAGGCGTCCGAGTAGTTGATATATGTCCAGATGGTTGGGTGTGGCCATGTTAAAATAGGCAGACCCTCCACGGTTAGGGTATGTGGGTTCGGGATGTTGAGTCATTGCCGTAGGGACACATGCGGTGAGCAGACAATGATTTTCCATCTAACAAACCACCACTATCCACGCATCTAGCCACCCTTTGGACAGCCCTTCAACAAGACACTCTATACCATTCCCCACACCGCTCTCTAACCCCCCCTGTAAATATTTATTAACTGAATGATGTCGTTATGCCAGTTGAGAAACAAATATTTTCTTACTATTAAAACAACTAGGGTTCTGAATGGTCGGCGGAGGATTGGACTGGACTAGCGCAGTCCAGTCAAAGTCACGTCTGGTCCGATGGAGCAAATGAGACTGACTATTCCGGGATCTGTCGGACTGGTCAATACCGAGTGATAGAAGGTTCATCGCTTTCTGGCAGATTCTCTAAACAGCAACTGCCGAAGGGAGAAAAAAATCTTTGGGAGTGAAAACAAAAGCCAAATGTCAAGAAGTGGGTTATTCTACAAGCGAGAAGCATCAAAGCCTTCCCACAGATACAAGGATAAATAAATTATATTGAACCACAGAGGAAATTGTACAGAGGTATGATAGCAATGTTAAACCCAATCTTTCTCCAATCCCAAATATGTTGGATCTTTCTCTTCGCAAAACAAGCATCCATCCTGTCCGAGTCCTAGTGAAATAATATTATTATCATGCTATCATTTTATACAAACTGGTCTAGGACAGGTCCAGGACCTGTCCAGACAGCTTGAACAAGGCCGGTCTAGTGTAGGACGCCCTGGACTGTTGGGAACACTATGCTGAAGATCTCGGACGGACAGTTACACATGAAAAGTACTAGGGGGTAGGCAAAGGTCGCGCTCACCACCACTACATCTGTATGTGGGCGAAACTAGATGTGGAAATTCGAGGGATAGCTTACGAGATTTTTTTTGCTGGTAGAAAAAGTCGTGTGCACCTCTTAATATAGATCTCAGAATTAAGACTATTTGGTTATACCGAGTGATATCTAGTGATCGCGATTTTGAATATGAGAAGTTGAATACAGATCGTGATATATACAGAATGTTGATCTAGTATTTTGTAGCCCCACCCTCCGCATCAAGAACCGCTTGGAGCCATCCTGGTATACTGCTAATAAGACTTTCAAGTCTTTCTCTGGGGGTTGCATTGCAGACAGCTGTTAAAGTAGCTTCAAGAGTTGCAATACATCCTCTCCTTCCCCAAGTTTCCCCATGCTCATTTTCTATATCGAATAATAAATTTTCAATTTGGTTTAGATCTAGAGACTAAGCAGGCCAACCAGTTGTTTCCATCTCATTAAGGTTGCAATAATGGATAAAGTAATCTTTGCGCCCAGGGGACCCGTCCTCAACCACTGTAACTAATTTGTTGTTTTTCACCCATGCATGTTATGTAGCCTTCCCGACATGAACTGGTTATGTCATTGATTATGATAGAACTTTGAGGGGATTACAAGTATGAGTCTGTCATTACCGCCTGAACTTGGCAGATTGTGTTTAGGTGTCACCTGTGTTTTGTTTTTTTATATTGTTGTTTAGTTGCATGATGTCACTTGCATAGTTATGACTTACCTGCCAGTAGGATAAATAGCTTCAGGGAGCCCACTGGTGGAGGAGGTGGAGCGAGGTTGAATGCAAGAGGATTAATCGGCGTGAGAGAGAATATCTGATCGTTCAATTTCTCAACAGGTTATGAGCCCGGCCCAGCGCTCTGTAAATCATCATCGTATTGTTTCATCTCAGGAGAGAGGGATTACCAACGCGATCAAAGCGAGATGTCTGAGCTATTAAGTCAAGCTACCAGGACTAGTACAGCTGGCGAAAAGTCCAATGGAAACACAAGCTCACTGACACAATAAATTGAGAGGTTGGATGGGTCTATGGCAACTGGAAAAAAGCAATAAAATGCCTGGCAATTTGGGATTATCCGCATGGTAAAGAATGAACTCTTGCCTGCTGTCGAGGATTAGGCTACCAGTACAACACAGAATGATCAAGCATTCACTATTATCATTCTTAATATAAAGGATTCCCATATCCTGCATATTCAAAATACTACGATCGCCAGAGGGGCATGCATAGCAATTAAGCAGGTGCACCCGGGTATTGGTATGAATGAAAGATTCATATTAATCGAAAGGCTTTGGGCATGGAGAAAGTCTGAGGGAGATGATATGGCCCAGCATCTCAATGAGCTTGGTGAAGTTGCCTGCCAACTACACAACCTTTCAGCAGAGGAGCCAGGGATCACCTATAGCGAGTTTGTAACAATTCTTATGCTCAGTTTACCAGAGTCCTATGCGCTATTGGTAATGGCATTGCATTCTGGTGGGGATTCTGTCAAGTTTGATAGTATGGCAGCAAGGCTCCTCCAGGAGGCAGGAGGGCAACAGATTGCACAGAGAGCTGGACAGGCACCAGGTGGCAGTGCTACCATCCAGATTGCGTTTACGGTACATGGAGTACCAAGAAAAGAGGAATGCTAGTGGCATCGTCAAGCTTCCATAGGATCTGACTAGTATTTTTCAAGGGCCAGCTCAAGTTGAGTCCAGAGCTGCACTCGAGCCGCCAAAACCCTTGTATCTACAGTGGTCATGATATCTCTACACACTGCCATTATCATTTGAAACAACCAATAACTATATATCGCAACTTGAAAATAAATAACACTAGTCTAAGGACCTTCCCCCTATCCCAGAATCCAATTCCTGGGGAAGCTCACTATCTCCTTCTGTATCTGCCTCAGAGTTTTCCATCTTCTTCACAGGTTTCCTGTACCTCTTCACACGTTTCCACCTCCGGTAACCCAAGTCAGGCCTTGGTTAACATGAGTAACCTAATAGTACTACCTGCTATGCGATTGCGCTTCTCTGTAATGATATCACCTGCGACCAGGAAAGCCTGCTCGGATGGCACACTAGGTATCCCAACCATGGCATACACCTCAATAGTTAGTACTAGTAATCAGGTCTGTGGGTGTAATATATAGTATTTCAATCATACATTGTAGCTGGAACAGAAAGGTAATCACATGCCGTGAGGACAAGTGAAGGAATCCGATACATGTGCACTTTCTACCACTGCACTTGGTCTGCCCGGCGCTCTGCAAAGTCCTCCTCAAGATAGAAGTCTACAAGTGAGCCCATTTGTGATTGGTGAATTGGACTCTCTGGTGGGCCAAAAGCAAGATCATCAAACCCAACCTCTTCATGCGTTGCTGAGAAACCACTACTAGTTCCAGGCCGTTCCAGTCCTACATGAAGCTGTGTTGCCGAACTTGAAGCTAGATGATGTGCCTCCAACATATTAACCTCGCTACTAGTATCAAGCTGACTATCTTCTTTGCTTGTATAGTAGTCATTGTAGACTATATGGAACTTTTTCTTCACATCGTCAATCCAATATGACTCCCACTGGAGATTCCGAAATACCTTCAATCTCATGTGGGGGTCTAGCATCTTAGCTTCAGCCTGTACACTATGGTGATCAGTCTTTTGCCAGTAAATGTTAAGCTTCATATAAGCCTTATCTGCCGCAGCCCAGAGTAAGCCTGACGTTCTTGTGTCAAGTTGGAAGTCATCGTGGGAAGAATTCTCTCGCGCAGCCTGAATTAGGCGGTAGAGCCTGTTTTGTCTGAACAGATAGTACAGTAATTGCAATGTGGGAGCAGGGTAGGTCGAGCCACTTGCAGACTGAGCTCCCAAGATGAAGACAAGAAGGATATCCTTCAATTTTACCAATACTATCCAGTCGCTAGTGTTCAGAGTCAGTTGTGTATGCTGAAAAGTATGAGATGAGTCAAATGTTAATAGGGATTGAAAATCATGTTGGAGCTCTAGAGCACGCTCTATTATCTAGTGAGTAGAGTTCTACTGGATATGAACATTGAGAATTGGAGCTAACCAATCCAGCTTTACCACTTGTACTTCTGTTTTCAAAGCTTCCCACAATGTTGTTGAGGAACCAATTTTTACAATAATCCTGCGCAGCTGACTTAGAGGTACAGCGGATCTAATCTCATTATAGCTAGTTTTCATCCCCGCCATCAAGAACAACTTCTGCCTTGTGGGCCTCTGACTTGACAGTCGAAATAACTGTTTGTATGGGGAGTTTAAGCGCATGGGCCAGACAGCGAATTTGTCCATCACGTTTCAACCAAGATGGGAGTTGAAATTCAAGCTCATTAAATATTGCGTCATTAACTGACACATTGTCTGTGGTAATACAATTGATGTGATCTTCGATGCCATACATTTGTATAACCTTCATTATCGTAACAGTCATATTTTCTTCTATATGTAAGCCCCGTCAACATTTAAATTCACGAGATGTGCTTACTAGCACAAAGTCTATATTTATCCAGTGAGCAGAAATAGCGAGAAATGGGATTTTATTCAAAGTAGTCCAGGTATTGAGAGTTAGATTAATACAGGCTCCTTGCAAGATATGGAGTTGTAATCGCTGACTGGCCTCATTCAAAAATCAGCGATAGAGCAGCTTATGTATATCACGTTAAAGTATATGTGGCTGATCATAGGGACTCTATTAGTGCAATAACACATGAGGTTCCAGAATGAGTCTACCTCAACTGTCTGCAATGCAGTATTGGTTTCCACAACTATCATGGCAAGTAATTTTTGGTATTCTTATTCGTCAAATATTTTCCCTGGTGGCCATATTCCTGCAACATGACTGGCAAGAGAAAATGGGCAAGGCCCTGTCCGCTTACCTTTACTGGTACTTGTAGCTTGTGCCATTCGTTTTATCACAGTTTATTACTCCTCCTCCCAGGATGGTAACTGACAATGCAGTATGCAGAAATGTTTTCCAAATACTGCTATGGTAGTATAGTTTAACATATACAGACCCTATTTGTGTTTAAAATGGCAATAGTAAACCATATGCTTCGCCTCCACATCCCTGATAAAGCTGAGGATCTGTTGTCTAATAATCAATTCTTTCACGTAAAGCTAACCGGTAAATCATGAATCCGGTTGGCCACGTAGAGTAGCTTCATTGTATAGGATATATAAATAACCATGATTGCAGGTTTAGTTTTTGATCACGAATAGTAGAATTGAACAACTGCAATCATGAAATTCTCCCGTACCCCACCAACCACTAAGCTGGTGACGAAGGTCAGGTGTGACTCTCTCACTTGTACTCGCTATACTAGTACTAGCTAACCCACTAGCAATAGAGCTTGATGTGCTAGCAGCTGATGACATGGTGCACTGGCACTAGCCTACTAGTCCAGCGCAGATAGGCGAAGGGTAATAAAGTGTATGGCAAATTTATTTACTGAAGCAGTAGTGGTAGGAGGCTGGGGGATGGTAGGTGGTACGGAGTTAGACAGGTGGTAGGAGGCATGGAGGCGGGCAGGTAGTGGGATGCAGGTCAATCTCGTGATAGAACACTAGGGAGTAGTAGGAGGAGGGTTGCAGAGGTGGTATGAGACTTGGAGTTGTAGTGATAAGAGGTTGCAATACTTTGAAAGATCAGCGCCAGCAGTGCCAATAGACTAGAGTCGGCTCATGAACTCCTACTTGAGCCAGTTGGAGCTTACAGACGATATAGCCTTGATGGCACTCGGCTTGAGGCACTCACGGCTCGAAGTGCTCAAGTCCGACTCGGCTCAGCTCATATACAACACTCCATCACATTGAGAGAGGGGTGGCCATAGGGCCACAGGTCATATTTATTATGTGAAAAAGAATACAGGGCACAGTTCTAGTGGCCATGGTGGCCCTAAGGTATCCCAGAGAAATGTAGATACAAGATATATTCATTGTGGAAAGGCAGGACATTGGAAGGGGGACTGTTTTAAAAGAAAGTTAGAAGAAAAAAGATCAGGTCCTCGAAATGAATCTGGTGGTTTTACTTTTTTAGCACGAGGCCCAAGGCACACTCTAGCTAGCGAGTAGATTATTGACTCTGGCGCGAGTCAACATCTTTGTGGTAATGGAAGACAGTTTATCACCTTCAAAGCTGTAAGTGTTAAACGAGTAATTATAATTGCAGATGGTACGAAGGATCGAGTAGAGGGCCAGGGAAATGTCATTATAATGAGATGAATTGGGAAGATTACCTTAAGTGAGGTCTCGTATGTGCAAGAAGCTGGAGGGAACTTGATATCAGTATCACGCATAGTAGATGCCAGATATGTAGTAGATTTCAAAAAGGCGACTTGTATAGTCAGTGATGGAACCAGAGGTACTGTATTGGGATACAGAGATAAAACCCTATACCACAGAGGAAGAGCCAGTCAAGCTTGAGAAGAAGTCCCAGGTGAGAGAGCCAATATAGGCCTATCCACAAACCAGTTCTCGAAAGTCACATTGGAAATATGGCACCGCAGACTTTGACATAGGATGATAGACTCAATATTAGTCCAGGATATTACAAAAAAAGTAAAAGAGATAGAAATTTGTGGTAAGCCCATACTGGGTAGAGTGATCTGTGGTATTTGTCCAAGAGGGCAACAGCATAAGGAAAGAAGTACAGGGATACGGGAGAAGGCTGAAGGAATATTGGATATTATTCATTCAGATATCTGTAGTCCTATACTGACTGAAAGCATAGATGGTGAAAGATATTTCGTTACTTTCACAGATGAAAAACAAAATTTGGATGAGTTTGTGTTACATTATTACACTCTAAGAACCACACATTGTTTGCCTTCATGGAATATAAGGCAGGAGCAGAAAAGATAATAGAGAAGCCAATTAAGGTCCAACATACAGATGGCAATGGAGAATACAAGAATCGGCAAGTTAAGCAGTATTTAGATGTAGCTGGAATAAATCAGATAGTTAGCCTACCGTACAATCCAGCTCAGAATGAATTAATTGAGAGAATGAATATGATGCGCATAGAGAATGGCCGATGCATGATGCAAGATTCAGTATTAGGGCAGGTGTTTTGGGATTATGCAGTACTTACTGCATCACACGTACACGATCAGCTCCTATCGCAAAGGTACAGTGGTATTTCTCCTCTGGAGTATTGGATTGAGAGGAAACCTGGTATCGGACATTTGTGCATTTTTGGATCGACAACCTCTGTTCTTATACCTAGAGAGAAATATGGAATGTTGGGCCCCAAGTCGGTTAAGTGTATTCTCATAAGATACAAGGAAGATTCAGGATCCAAGATATATCGCCTATATGATCCCATAAGAAAATTGGCAGTCTCATCTAGAGATGTGATTATAGACGAGGCCCAGTTGGTAAAAGAACAAGAAGGTCAATGCTTAGAGGTTGACACCAATTGGAATATTATTCCAGTCCGTGAAGATGCACCCAAGGACGATATACCTGAAGGGATGTTTGAGGCCTTGAATCCAGGTATACGGGCAACAGAGTCGGATCACAATGACAGTCTACTACATAACGAGATACATGTCTGGAAACAATGTCAAAAACAGCCAGGAGTTGGAGGAGGGCGGTGCGAGCAGAATGCAGATTCAGGAGCACAGGGGACAGGCAAGTCTAACTGGAATCGAAAGCCAGTCAAGCATTTTGGGACGGCTGAAAATATAGCACTCATGGCCAGTTCCGAAGAAAGAGAGCCTCAGACCTTGACCGAGGCATTTAACTGCAAAAAGAGAGAAAAATAGAAAATAGCATGAGAATCGGAAGTGTCATCGCTGGCATCTAATAACACGTGGGAGTTAGAGTAGCTTCCGGCCAACCGTGAAGTGATTGGATGTCAATAGCTGTTTAAGAAAAAGGAAGACAGACAGTACCTAGCACGTCTTGTAGAAAAAGGGTACAGTCAGCGAGCAGGTATTGATTATCAGGAGACATTTACACTGGTAGTGAAATTTACAACTATGAGGACTATCCTTGCCTTATGTTGTGGAAAGGACTAGGAAATTGAGGGAATGGATGTCCAGACAGCATTCCGAAACAGTGAACTGAACGAAACCGTTTACATGCAAATCCCAGAATGACTTGAGGTACCTAATAGTAGTAATGTATCGGAGTACAACACTCCAATGGCCTGTCGCTTACACAACGCAATATACGGCTTGAAGCAGGCGCCAAGAGAGTGGTATGGTAGAATCTACGAATTCTTTTTTTCTTTGACTTATGGCTTCTGTAAAACCGATTTTGATCGCAGTTTATTTATCTATGAGAAGAAGGGAGTTGCCTTGTTGCTCTAGGTGGACGATCTGCTCCTAGCAACTCTGAACAGAGCAATGATGCATGGGATCTATGGGATCCTGGAATCTGAGTTTGAGATGATGAATCTCAGGGTACTCTAGTTGTTTTTAGAATTGGAGATTGAAAGAAACAGGAGAGCACGTACCCTGCATCTCTCCCAAAGTTGTTGGCGTAAGCAGTATCTGTATAGTACAGTAGTAGACGACCGAAATATATTCACACAGAACTTGGACTCTTCGCTTGTGCACTTTGTATATTTTCTCTCTTACGCATTCTTTCATAGGTGGAGGGGGAAATTGGGCTAACTATATTCACATTCGATGTGGCCACCTATGGTGTACCACAAAACACACTAACAGCCGATGTGACAGTTACCAGTCGATCATGATATCCACAAGTGGACATGACAGCTGTCCCCAATCAGATAGGTAAGCCAAGTATAAACCTTCTGTCTATCACACGGTAAAGTCCACGTCATCCTTCAAACACTACCCCTGAAACTTTGTCGCTCTCAATCCTCGGAGGTTAGGCCTAGTTTTTCTACCAATTGAGCTTATTTGACTTTGCCGTAGATCTTCGTAAATCCATCTGCGATCATTTCAGTAGTCGGTACATAGGTGATACTAATAGTGCTGTCACGAACCTGGTACTTGATCCAATGAAATTTAACCCCTACTGTCTTGCTTAGAGTCTGATATTCACCCATCTTTGCATTTTTGATATTTGCCTGATTGTCACTGTACACAGGAAGTGGCTCGCGTTTCATAGGTAGCTGACCTGTCTCATGGTGATTGACTGGCAATGACTGGTGCAATTCATAATCGAGTTTGTTGATCCAAATTCCTTCATCGAGACTGGTTGCGGTAGCAATATATTCACATCTGCTGTGCTCTTCGCTGTTATCGACTGCTTCTTCGATTGCCATGCAACTATTAAGCCGTACCGGTCCCGAATAACCATTCCTGTTGTTGCTTTCATAGAGTTGGGATCACTGGAGAAATCAGAATCTCTGTAAAGGGCGATAGTTCCGTAAGTGTTGTCGACCCCTCCACTCATTCCCCACTGCAACCGATATCCCACCGTCCTTGCCAGGTACCTCATAACACGTCTAGCCATTATCATGTACCTCAGAGCTGGATCAGAGGCATATCTCCCTAACACTCCTACTGCACACGAAATATCTGGACGTGTAGCAATGGCCGCGTAGTTGAGACTACCAACAATCCCCTGATACCCCTTTTGATCTGCCTTATTCTCGCCATCAAGATCACTCAGGAGACTTTCTCCTTTTCTGGCAGTCCATACCTCTTCACTCATGGTAGTCATCTTTCCATTTCCTTTCAACAAGGACATTTCTGGGTCCAAAGGGGCGCTTACACCTTTCCCGGCATCCATCTGGAATCTTCGTAGGAGCTGTAATATATATCCTGACTGGTCGAGTGTTATCACCCTCGTCCTCGTGTTATCACCCCCGTCCTCGTGTTGCAGGTAATCTACATTCCAAGAAAATGTCCTATTGGGCCCATATCTCGTACAGTGAAGGTGTTTTGCAGTATTTTCCTAGTTGCCTCGATCGCATCTCTCCCTCCAATGAGCAAAATATCATCCAACCATATAAGGACAACTTGCTCCCAATGATAGTAGACACCTGCTTCCCATTCACTCTTCTTAAACCCATTTCTAACCAGTTCACTATCTAGCTTTCCATACCAATTGAGTGCGGATTGCCGCAGACCATAGAGACACTTCAGAATGCGAACGCATACTGGTTCCTGCCTCCCTGTATATGCAGCTCTACCAGTAACCTGGCACTCTCCGTCACTCACGACTTCAAAACCTGATGGCAACTGTACATATAGTTACTCCTTGATATCGCTTTCCAGAAAGGCTGCAACAATATCCAGTTGTTGGATCTCGTAGTCGTGGGCAGCTGCAAACGACAGTACTAGCTGAACTGTACTAAGCGAAACCAATGGGGCATAGGTGTGCAAAAGGTCTATTCCGGGTTTCTGTTTAAAGCCAGGGGCAACTAAATGGGCTTTATACAGTTCATGACCTCCATCCAAACCCAACTTTCTCTGCAATACCAATCGTGATGTAATTGCCTTTCTACCTATTGGCACTTTGTCTACCACGAGCCAAGTCTTAAGCCTTTCTATGTTACCAATTTCCTCCTCAACAGCCTTCATCCACAAATCTTTTTCGGGTAATCTATGTGCCTCCTCGATTGACTGTGGACCGGCCTCCACCATTCCAAGAAAGTCAGCTTTTCCTGTGATTCTTTCATTCCTTTCCTCTTCAGGTTCCTCATTCTCCAAATCCCATGCTCTTCCCAAGCGCGATGGTAAAGCTTTTAATTCCCGAGTAAGCTGACTATGACCGGACCTCACCCTGGCCCTAGCTGTCTTGCTCTGGGAGGTATGTCCAATGTATCTGCAAACCGGTTCCTTGTTGCCTTGTGCCGGTAGCCTAACATGTATTATACTAAGTTCTTCTTGGTCTGCCTGAACTGGTGCTGAGTCCTCGTCGTCGGATTCTATGCCACTTTCAAACAATTCTCCCAATCCATACTGCTCAGCATGCTTCATATCTCCATTCTTAACCTTCTCAGCAGGAATCTCCAGAGCTGATTTCCAATGTCCAAGATCTTCGTAGAAAACTACATCTCAGCTGGTAATCCAACAACTGCTCTCCGGGTCGTAAATCTTATAATGTTTGGACGTCAAGCAATACCCGACAAAGATCCCATTTCTTGCCTTGTAATCTAACTTCTTCCGGTGCTCCTTTGGTATCCCATACATCACCTTACATCCCCTGATGTGCAAATGACTAATGTCTGGGATTCTGCCAAACCAGAGCTTGTAAGGGGTTTTTCCTTTCAGAGGGCTCTTGGGAGAACGATTGCGGAGATATATTGCTGTCCTACAAGACAGAACCCAAATTGCCATGGGCGCTGCTACACTGGACATCATACTCAAGACCTTATTCATAAGTGTATGATTTTGATGTTCGGCAAGTCCATTTTCTTGAAAGGTGTATGGGGTAGTGCACTTACTCCGAATCCCATTCATACGAAAGTAGTCAAGAAATTTCGTCCCTTGGTATTCCCCTCCACCGTCACTTTGGAGGGACTGAATCTTCTCGCCTGTGGCCTTCTCACCCTCCGCTTTAAATTCTAGACAGTAGTTGAACGTGTCCGACTTTTAGTGCATAAAATAACCGCAGGTATATATTGTATGCTCATGTGTGAAGTGAACAAAATAGCAGCGCTTTCCTAGAGAGAGGGTTTTGACTGGTCCACATACATTACTATGGATACGTTCTAGGACCTTGGTTGCGGTATGCTGTGGGTGTAAGAATAATTTGTGGGCCAAACTCCCCGCACACAGTCTTCACACCTAGCATTTCTTTCTGTACTCATATTACTTTCCACTGGGACTTCCATGCTGACGACCACCTCTTGCATTGATCTAATCGAATTGTAGCTAATATGACCTAAACGTCGACGCTGAAGCTCATCATTCTCGATCTTTTGATTGTATCCAGTCTCTACTTCAAGGAAGACATGTTCGCTGTTGCATGATTTTTTCTTGTGGCTTTTGGTTGACTGCGTAGTGAGCTGGAAAAGCCTATTTCTCATTCGCACAGTCCCTATAAGAACTGAATTCTGATACAGGCGACAACCCATTCCGGGGTCAATCTTTACCTCTAGTCCGCGCTCCATCAGCTGCCCTAGTGACAGCAGATTTCGACAGCCTGGGATGTGAATATCATTTTCGATAGCCACCCTTCGGCTCTTACCATGTGGTAGGATTACCATAACCTCAACTATACCAATACCTCCACATACGAGATTTCTTCTGTCAGCGACATTGACAGTCCTTTCCCCTGGGGCATATGAGCGATATGTGGTAAAGTATGACCGAAATCCGGAAACAGGTTTTGAGTAACTTCTATCTATCCACCACTCCTCATCTAACTCTGGCTGACTTAGAGAGAGAGCACAGTATCTCTCTTTCTGTTTCCGTCAAAACTCCAAATTGCAGAAGCAGACTGGTCTCCATTTCCAGTTCTATTTCTGGTAGTCCCCCTTCTCCCTATATTTCGGTATCTTCCTCGTTGTCCTCCATTATTCGAATATGAATTTCCTGCTCCACCTTTTGACCAGTACCTCTTCTTCCTAAGACCTTTCTTTCCACAATTATAGTATATGATACTCATATCACGTCCAGTTCTTTCACTGAAGTCATTTCCTCTCCCGGTATTACTGCTTCTGGGGTTCTCATTCCGAGATTTCTGTCCATTTCCGGCGTGAGAATACATGACTTCTCCTCCAGAGAGTCCTACCCTATTCTTTCTTTCTGACTTAAGACGGCTGTCGTGCTTCACTATCACGTCCATTAGTTGATGTGGTCTGCTGGCAATACTATGGATATGGCGAAATGTTCTCCATGCCTCATCGTCCATAGGTAAGGTCCGTATGATGATATATGTGGCCTCAATATCACTAATCCCTTGACCTTCACCATCACAAAGTGCAATATCACAAAGCAAGGATTTAAACTTGTCATTAAATGCGATGAGAGTGGGATAGTCGCCAACCTTCAACGATCGGATGTCATCAATAATCCGGGGGAAGTGTTCTGCTCCGTTGTCCTTCTGGTCTTTCCTCAGCGATGTCTACATCTTTTTTGATGTCTCTATATTCCAGTATTTCCTTCGAAAGTGGGGCTCTATATGGCTCGCTAACAACGCCTTTGCCATAACATCCCTCGATTTCCATTTCAGCTGCTCTTTCTTAAGTGAGGTAGATCGAGAAGTACTACCACCACTTGCGTCAAGTGTGAGGGAACCTACTCCAGAAGGGTATTTCTCCCTTCCGTCAACAATAAAAGTCAATCCTTTCCCCGCGATCAATATCATCATATGCCGTGCCTACCGCTCATAGTTTGTGTCGTTCAACAACTCGACATTCAACTTCAGGTTCATTCCTGAAGACTCTAAACTGGACACACTCATGGCGTCAGTTTGGTCGGAGACTCGTGGTTGACTTTTCTTTCTTTCTGGAAATATCTTTCTCGGGCGTCGATTCGCCTGGGCTCATAACCTGTTGGCGCATGCAGTATCTGTATAGTACAGTGGTAGACGATAGAAAGAAAGATATTTCACACAGAACTTGGACTCTTTGTTTGTGCACTTTGTATATTTCCTCTCTTGCGCATTCTTTCATACTGGGAGCGGGAAATTGGGCTAACTATATACACATTAGATGTGGCCACCTATGGTGTACCACAAAACACACTAACAGCCGATGTGACAGTCACCAGTCGATCATGATATCCACAAGTAGACATGACAGCTGTCCCCAATCGGATAGGCTAAGCACGTATAAACCTTCTATCTATCACACGGTAAAGTCCACGTCATCC
>NW_003298930.1:215966-218777 GCF_000151645.1 Tuber melanosporum
GTTTAGGTGTCAACTTTGTTTTTTTTTTTTTTGTATAGTTGTTTAGTTGCATGATGTCACTCACATAGTTATGACTTGCCTGCCTCTATGATAAATAGCCCCGGAGAGCCCGCTGGTGGAGGAGGCAGATCGAGGTTGAATACCAGAGGATTAATCTCCGTGAGAGAGACCATCTGATTGTTCAATCTTTGAACGCAATCCATATTATTCACAGCAGGGATGACAAATCAATACCAAATGGAGATGCATTATCTTTGTTACAAAGAAGGCAGAGTCTACCTTTGCCTTACATGGAACAACAACAAGCTTGGACTTTAAGGTTCTGTAGAAACTCCGCCAAACCATATTGGTTTGACATCCTGACTCAAAGGTTTCATTGAGGTAGTCATCATGATACTCCTCGGTGGCCTTTCTCATTACCTAAGGCCTGTTCCCAAAACCTGCAGTTGAAAATGAGTACTTATCAGTCAATAAAATGCAGGACCAATCCTCATATGTCCAATCTAGGCCTTTGTGACACAATGCAACATGCAGGTGCTTGTTTGCTGAGCAGATAGCAAATTTGCGCCAAGGTACTCACAGGTGATACTCCATGGACTCCATAACCGAATTTACAGTATCCAGGCTTCACGCATTACCCATCTCCACACAAATTCACTCCCACCTAAGATGTCGTGTTGTAGTATCTTGGGTTACAAGTGTGTCTAATCTCGCCTCTTCAGTGTTATTGAACACCCAGGGCCGGCGAGAATGTCGACGGTTTGAAGCTGTATTGTCCTCCTTAGCACATTTATATATCTTTATCTCTGATATTAGCTAAGCGGAACCCAGTTGTTTTTAGAAAGAAATATCTCACTTACCCTGTGGCAGGCTCTTCAATCAATATGTAATTCTCGCCCAATTCATGACCAATTCCATCCAGCATGATCACGCAGTGTAATGACCTTGATAGGTTCATCAAATATTGGTTCGCACTGTCGAACACCTTGTGGGTTTTGCTCATGAGTGCCGGTTTGCTTTATGGTACTCTAGGACGTATTGGGCTTTGTTGAACTTCAGCAAAATTGGACATGTTGTTTATTACAGTTTAATATTGACTGACAGTGTGTGCAGCAATAGGGGTATTATTACTGGGGGGTTAGCCGAATGTGGCATAGTTCCAGAATTGAGAGCTTTTGTTACTGCACCTGAAATAGCCCTGTACCCGTGGATATTACATGACGTTCACTTGAGGTGGTACAGGTGCTCTTTTATGCTTCTTGTATTCAGCTTCTTGCCTACATGGAAGTTTTGAAGTTTTCAGTGTACTGTATACCGAGTACACAACATTCTGAACAAGTACAAGAGTATGGCTTTGAATGCGATTCATACTCAAGTATAAACTGGCACAATGACAGGTGTATTCGCTGACATTTCTATCTATTTTATGCCACATCTGTTCAATATAGAAGCACGATACGAGTTGTAAGACTCCACAATAGAATATGATCAAGGGCAATGTAGGTGAATATTTGAGACTCGATGTAGCGTGATAAGGATCGTTCAGTTGGTTTTACCTCTCTCCACTATAGGCGATATCCCAGTGGTTAAATACATGAAAGGTAAAAGATAAAAGATAGTCATGAATAAAAGACAAGTAAACATGAACACATCTGTGACACCTGCTACCATGATACTCATAGATAACACTTATACATGTGGAGATAATTGTTAAGAGAAACCGAAATGATGTAATCATGATAGCAGGGAAGAGATCATGATGACTACTGGAGAACCAGAAAAGAAAAGGTACCACGTCACTTTCAACCTCCAACAACATCATATTGGCATGAAGGGAATAGCACAGTCTGCACTGCGAGCATTAGTATGAAAAATATTTTCCTTTTTACTATACCTTTGTATCTGTCATTATGGACTAAGTACTGTACCTCCCCACCTGTCATGCTTTGTACCTGCTTCTCAAAAGGTTTACCATGTACCCTATTTTCCAAGTAATACGCCTCTATCAAAATACCTGTACCTTCTATCCCCCGAGAACTTCGAACCTCCCTAGTGGTATGGGTACAGCCGGTAAGTAATATCCGAGTATAATTACCAGTACCGGCAGTAAAAATTCTACAAAAAAGCCAATCGTGTTTTTGTTTGTTATTGAGTTCCTTGTTCCAAAATCCTAGTCTTTTGTTTTTTTTTTCCTTTCGTTTATTGCCCACTTCCTCTCACATCCGTATATTGTCGGTGCCTCTGTATTTTGTAGCCAGGAGCTTCAGGAGCCTAACCTTGACAGTGCTAGGCCAATTTTAGTTAGAAAATATATTCTGTGTTCTAATCAGTGCCGATCCACAACACCACACCTAATGATCCGCTGCATACCATCGAAGGCCTGATGGTATCACAAGGTACACCGTTGTCACTGGAAGAGCAATCGCAGGGTCCAAGATGTCAAAAACATATTCCTGCAGGTGTTCTTTTTGTTTCATATTTGGGTACTTGAGTTCTAACCCATTCACCCCAGAGTGGCAAACGCGAGGTACCATTAAATTTCCCCGGCGTACAGGAGGATCGCTTTAGCACTCTGCACATAGAAATTGTGGTTTCTTTATCTGCTTACAAGTGCCCTGATACCTACCTCCCTAACTATGCTTTACATCATCCCTGTGCGGGGGTTTCGGAAGCTACCTTGTCACCCGCGAGTCTCCCCTCGATTCCTCCCTCACCGAACATCCTCCCTCACCAAACACACCCCACAACTCGCTTACTTCACTCCCTCCATCATCGTACACCCTCCTTGTTCTACACATCCTCCCTCAACAC